>NW_022990634.1:0-47091 GCF_902827175.1 Gymnodraco acuticeps | reverse complement strand
GGATCTCTCTCAGGCTCTCTCTCTCTCTCTCTCTCTGTCTGCGGGCTCTCTCTCTCTCTGGCTCTCTCTCTCTCTCTCTCTCTGTCTGCGGGCTCTCTCTCTCTCTCTCTCTCTGCGGGGCCTCTCTCTCTCTCTGTCTGCGGGCTCTCTCTCTCTCTCTCTCTCTGTCTGCGGGCTCTCTCTCTCTCTCTCTCTCTCTCTCTCTCGGGCGGCCTAACTCTCTCTCTCTCTCTGTCTGTCTGTCTGTCTGTCTGTCTGTGTGCGGGGGGGGCGGGGCCTAACTCTCTCTTTGTGTCTAAGAGTAGTAGTACCATTAAAAGTAAAGTGTTAAGAGAGTGAAATATTGCTTTACGAATTGTAACACGTGGTGCTGTCACCTTGATTCCAATTTCAGATTCCTGTATTTGCCTGAATTGGTTTAAAGAGAGAAAACATTTTGACTAAAACTGGACTAAAACTATGAAGGATAGAAATTACTAAAATGTGACTAAAACTAATAACCATTTGTCTAAAGACTAAATCAAAAATAGCTGCCAAAATACACACTGGTGTAAACTAAATATGAGCCAATAAAGGAATGAGCAAACTGGAATAAAAATACAAATGTAGTGAGTAGACGCTTTACAAATACATTTACACTACAGAGGAAACAAAGGGGGCACTTTAAAAAGCACAAAAACACATTGGTCACCACAGATATTAACGTACCGAGAGTCTCCCTCATGTTCTTGTAAAGGTTAATGGAGTCCGTGTCCTTCATGAACTCCCGCACCACCTCCCCCTGATCGTTCTCCACAATCAGCACCTCCTCTGGTTTGGCCATGCGGCTCACCATCAGCAAACGCACCTTCAGGAAGAGGGAGAGGAGAAGGCATTAGGTGGATCTGAGAAACTGTGAGGTCCCTTTGAGAGAGCGTGACTAATCTTAATCCATTACAGAAACATTATCTAGATTGCCAAATATTTGATGATTCAAAGCAAAAATGTCTCATTATCTGATTCCTGCTTCTACAAAGAGAACACTTGTTTGTTTTGGTCGATGAAGTTGAAGTCTTTGGACTATTGGTTTGACAAAATATAATTAACATTTGAGGAAATCCCATGGGGTATTTAGCAATTTTTTACATTTTAAAGACCAAACGCTTGATCATTTAACGTAAAATGGGTGTCATTTATCACCAGAGGGCAAAAGTCCACACATCCTTTACTCAAGTAGAAGTACAGATACTCGTGTTTAAAAATACTCTGACTTGAGTAAAGAAGTTTAGTCAGTACTTCTACTTTTATCAAAGTAAAGAGGCTTTGAAATGTACTTCAGTAAAAAGTACCCATAACTAGCAGCTGTTTTAAAGAGTACCTGACCTCCCTTTATATGAATAGAACAATAATGTCATTGTTAGCTAATGAATGTTTCCATGCTGAACAACGGCAACATGACAACGTTTCCATTGGTCCCTCTTCTTTAGAGAAGACCAGGAAATGATGGATACACGGATCGTGTTCAAATCAATAGGCACGCAATGACTCTAAATAATAATGATCACGCATCAAACACACATTCAGACTAAAGGAACCAGCTGTTTGGGAAATGAGAGAAGTAGAAAGTTCAGGTATTTGTGTTCAACATGTAAGAAGTAGAAAGTACAGGTATTTGAGTTCAACATGTAAGAAGTAGAAAGTACAGGTATTTGAGTTCAACATGTAAGAAGTAGAAAGTACAGGTATTTGAGTTCAACATGTAAGAAGTAGAAAGTACAGGTATTTGAGTTCAACATGTAAGAAGTAGAAAGTACAGGTATTTGTGTTCAACATGTAAGAAGTAGAAAGTACAGGTATTTGTGTTCAACATGTAAGAAGTAGAAAGTACAGGTGTTTGAGTTCAACATGTAAGAAGTAGAAAGTACAGGTATTTGAGTTCAACATGTAAGAAGTAGAAAGTACAGGTGTTTGAGTTCAACATGTGAGAAGTAGAAAGTACAGGTATTTGTGTTCAACATGTAAGAAGTAGAAAGTACAGGTATTTGTGTTCAACATGTAAGAAGTAGAAAGTACAGGTGTTTGAGTTCAACATGTAAGAAGTAGAAAGTACAGGTATTTGAGTTCAACATGTAAGAAGTAGAAAGTACAGGTATTTGTGTTCAGCATGTGAGAAGTAGAAAGTACAGGTATTTGTGTTCAACATGTAAGAAGTAGAAAGTACAGGTATTTGTGTTCAACATGTAAGAAGTAGAAAGTACAGGTATTTGTGTTCAACATGTAAGAAGTAGAAAGTACAGGTATTTGTGTTCAACATGTAAGAAGTAGAAAGTACAGGTATTTGTGTTCAACATGTAAGAAGTAGAAAGTACAGGTATTTGTGTTCAACATGTAAGAAGTAGAAAGTACAGGTATTTGTGTTCAACATGTAAGAAGTAGAAAGTACAGGTATTTGTGTTCAACATGTGAGAAGTAGAAAGTACAGGTATTTGTGTTCAAAGTGTAAGAAGTAGAAAGTACAGGTATTTGTGTTCAAAGTGTAAGAAGTAGAAAGTACAGGTATTTGTGTTCAACATGTGAGAAGTAGAAAGTACAGGTATTTGTGTTCAACATGTAAGAAGTAGAAAGTACAGGTATTTGTGTTCAACATGTGAGAAGTAGAAAGTACAGGTATTTGTGTTCAACATGTAAGAAGTAGAAAGTACAGGTATTTGTGTTCAACATGTGAGAAGTAGAAAGTACAGGTATTTGTGTTCAACATGTAAGAAGTAGAAAGTACAGGTATTTGTGTTCAACATGTGAGAAGTAGAAAGTACAGGTATTTGTGTTCAACATGTAAGAAGTAGAAAGTACAGGTATTTGAGTTCAACATGTAAGAAGTAGAAAGTACAGGTATTTGTGTTCAACATGTAAGAAGTAGAAAGTACAGGTATTTGAGTTCAACATGTAAGAAGTAGAAAGTACAGGTATTTGGGTTCAACATGTAAGAAGTAGAAAGTACAGGTATTTGTGTTCAACATGTAAGAAGTAGAAAGTACAGGTATTTGTGTTCAACATGTGAGAAGTAGAAAGTACAGGTATTTGTGTTCAACATGTAAGAAGTAGAAAGTACAGGTATTTGAGTTCAACATGTGAGAAGTAGAAAGTACAGGTATTTGTGTTCAACATGTAAGAAGTAGAAAGTACAGGTGTTTGAGTTCAACATGTAAGAAGTAGAAAGTACAGGTATTTGTGTTCAACATGTAAGAAGTAGAAAGTACAGGTATTTGTGTTCAACATGTAAGAAGTAGAAAGTACAGGTATTTGAGTTCAACATGTAAGAAGTCAAAGTAAAAAGTCGTACTTAGGTACAGTAACGAGGTATTTGTACTCCACTACTTCCCACCTGGGTTTATCAGTCTAAATTGGTAACAGTTGTGGAAGCTCATGGTGTCTGAATATCTGAGTGTAGCGAGGCGTACCTGTGAGAGCACGGGCAGGTAGAGGTGTCTGCGGGGGGGCACGTCGGACAGCAGCGGGGTGCTGGAGGTGGAGAACGGACTCTCTCTGTAGAGCTCGGCTGCCAAGTGGTTCCAGTACTCCAGACAGATCTTAAAGATCTCCGTCTCCTCCACTTCCGACACCAGCAGCATGAAGTGCAGCGCCTGAGGGCGGACAAGAGCAATGACTTATTCTGTTACAGATGGAAAACAAGTAGAAAACACTACAACAAAAACCTGTGTTTAATACCAAATACACAAGTGTGTTTTCTGAAAGATCCCTGAATGAGCAGACAGTTCTTTGGGATTGTTATAAGTTATGCCCTCCCTTTTTGACTTCACAGAGAAAGGCAGATTAAGAACGGCATTATCAAATAGTTAGATGATTGGTTATAGATGAGAGTAACACCTACGTCACTTCCGGGCGAAAATTACGACCCAGCCCACTTTTGGGGGGAACCAACGCTGTGATTTGAATGGCGGTCAATACAAATTCAAAGTTTTTGCCAATCCGATCAGAAATTAAAGAAAACCGTGGATTTTCTGATCTTCAAAGAACCCGATTACGATGGCCAGACAGGCTCGATATATGGTTAAATTAAAAATCAGTAGGCGAGGCTGTAATTTCTCCAGCTGTTACTCTCATGAGCGAGGCAGAAATAATAGTTTTAACATGCCAACAAGCTGCTGTGTCGTTTATTGCTCCTCAAACATTAAAACAAATCCAGAGTTCAGTGTTTCTGAACTTCCTCTGAGAAGAAAGGACGGTAACAGAAGAGCTCTGTGGCTTCAGGCTCGATCGCCATTCAAATGACAGCGTTGGTTTTCCCCAAAAGTGAGCGGGGCCGTAAAGTGACGTAGATGTTACTCTCATCGACATCGATAGCCAACTGCTATATTTAACCATATATCGAGCCGGCTCGTCGATTTCCAATGATTGAATGTAATTGTTTGCCTGTCAGGCCATTGTAATCGGGTTCTTTGAAGATCCACAAATCCACGGTTTTCTTACATTTCTGATCTGATTGGCAAAAACTTCAGAATGTGTATTGACCACCATTCAAAAGACAGCTTTGTTTACCCCCAAAAGTGGGCGGAGCCGTCATTTTTGCCCAGAAGTGACGCATGTGTTACTCTCATGTATATATCATATTTATGTGACCCATTATTTTTATGTAAAAGCAAAGTGTTTCGCAGCTTAGTTGTCCTTGTCCACTGCTTTTATGTCCATTCCTTGAGCAATTAAAAACAGAATGTGTACACAGAGCTGGCCCAGCTCTGACTCTGGAGTTCCTTTTTTTAATAAACATGGAATACTTGATCAGTAGTTTCCCGTTTTCATTTTTGCTACATCTGGGATTATTAGATCTCTCTGTTAAACTAAAAACAACTGACTTTTCATTGAATCTATTGCCACACAGAATCCGTCTACCTCCTGAAACAATGATATCTAAATCCAAATGGGCAAACAGCTACAGACATTGCGGCCCTTTCCTCTGTAATCAGTCCCTAATGTTTGTCATTGCAAAGCTGTAATCAGGACTAAACAGTTTAGAGGGAGGTTTCATTTCAACAAGGCGAAAATGATTATACGCCACCAGCTGAAAGTTGTAGGCTTGTTTACTCGACCAAACTCAATATCCTCGTACCTCCATGAGCGACTCCCTCAGGTTGTTCCTCTTCTCGATGAGCTGTCCGTGTTCTTTGAGGAACGTGCAGAGGAACAGGCTGAGGTTCTGGATGAAGTTCTGCTCGTCGTCCTTCCCGTTGGCGTAGGCCACTCGGATGTTGGTGTTCAAAGGCAGCATCTGACCACAAAGACAAAACGGCACATCAGAAACTCACATTTATCTATTCATAGTTGAGCTTTATTTAATCCCACTTGATTTCCCTTAATTGTTTCCAGTGTGTTTCGTTTGAGGACATTGCATTTACTGTAAATATGCTGCATCTTAAACCGTGGAGCCATGAGACCACCCAAGGAAAAACATTTCCTCTAAAACTACCAGATCTAAAACTGACAAAACCCTGCTTGCTTTTATGTATTCACTTACAACAGTCTCTGCACCATTTAGCTTATTGTATTTAGTTTTTTGGACATGTATATACTTTACTTCATCTGCATTACTTAAAGTTAGGGTATGTAAGAATGGAGAAACCAGCTTGAGTGCGCTAGAATTTGAAAGTACTAGTGATGTGTCGGTCGCGAACGAGCCGGCTCCTTGAGCCGGCTCTTTTAAGTGAACGACGGGAGCCGGCTCTTTTAAGTGAACGACGGGAGCCGGCTCTTTTAAGTGAACGACGGGTGCCGGCTCTTTTAAGTGAACGACGGGTGCCGGCTCTTTTAAGTGAACGACGGGTGCCGGCTCTTTTAAGTGAACGACGGGTGCCGGCTCTTTTAAGTGAACGACGGGAGCCGGCTCTTTTAAGTGAACGACGGGAGCCGGCTCGCGCCCGCGAACGAGCCGTTTTAGTTTTTTTTGTTAAGTAATACAAGACAGAATGATTTGATGATCTCCGCGCTACAGCTGCTCCGTGCATACATGCAGTGACATGTACTATCCAAGGATTCGAGACAGTTGGATGCTGCTGTTTTGAGCATTGCAATATATTTATTTTCACCATGTTATTTCTTGTTTTCTATAGTTAATACTGAAACAGAGCCCTGCTGTTTTGTCAGGGCCTTTTCTTTAAATATAATTCTAAAATGTCCATACAGTAGCCCCTTTTTTTAAATGTCTATGCTTAAGTTTGTATAGGTGTTGCTATCTGCTTTGTGTAGCGTGGTTCTAAGGCAGTGCAGTCACTGGGTGGGATCAGAGAGTTAGGGTCTGTCAATGCAATGAAAACATTTGGCCACAGCAAATCATTTGTATTAAACATGTCATTTTGACTTTTGAATACTTCAGTACAAAGGATGTATTGAATAATGTAAGTGATATATGTGTACACATATAAATCATTAGTCAACACAGGGCTACAATTTATTTAATTATAAAAGGTATAATATGTGGTAAACTGAAGAGCCGTTTGGGAGCCGAGCCAAATGATCCGGCTCACCAAGAAGAGCCGGAATTCCCATCACTAGAAAATACACAGCCGGAAACAATCTGTCTCTTCCTTCAGACTTCCTCACAGAGCCCCTCCTCCAACGCGCACATGACCAATGAGGGCACGAGGTAAGTTTGTGCACAGATGGAAGGCTGACAGGCAGGTAGGCCATCCAGTTACTTTAGCCGGGCCGGCTCAGATGATTGGTCGTGCTTTTTACAGCGCCACGGCTTCCACAGATGAATTTATTGTCAAAGCATTTAATATATTCATTGCTATCGGGATGGAATATAACAAAGTGTTTCTGAAGTGAATTACCTACCCCACCGTTAAGTGGTCTTACAAGATAAATTCGCACTGTTCAATTGTTTTATGTCTTATGTATATGTAGGTTGTTGGAGGAACATGTGACTTAACATTTTCATGGCCATATCTACACTGTAGCTACTGTTCATAGGACAATAAAGCCTTAGAATCTTGAATAAAGCAACCACCAAGCAAACACTATTAGATGGAAAAGACTATAAGAGAGGCTGAAAGGCTTCGAATAAAGCTGCCAAGTTAAATGTGAGTTATGATTTGTTCAAAAATATAATTATACAAGTCAAGAATAATCCTCTAAAATGGTATAATTTGTAAAGGAGCCATGGCTTTGTATACACACACAACTGAGTGGTCTAAATCCTTCTTCACATTCAGAATCATACATTCATTTCTCTTTGTGCATATACACACTCATTACCCTACACACACATTTAGTGGGCGGCTGTGGCTAAAGTGCTGGACTTTGAATCAGGGGTCACAGGTTCAAACCCCACTGCAGTCAGCATGTCGTTGTGTGGGCAAGACACTTCACCCCAAGTTGCTCCTGTGGGGATTGCCCACAGTACTGAATGTATGTAAGTCACTTTGGATAAAAGCGTCTAACAAGTAACATGTAATGTAAATGTACACACAAGTCCCTTCCCTGACCCCTTCCTGCAGTGACAGCAGCTGCAGACAGGTGGAGCTGTTTGCATCCACTTGGTGAGGTGTGTGCACATGCTGATGGTTAATACACTGAGACAATTGGAAGTAAGGGTTATGCTTCCAGAAACAGACAACGCGGTTATTACATTCAAGATTTCAACTTCAAAGGTTTGACAAGTCATATTTAAATATGTGTGCCGGCTGATGCCTCAAGATGATTTGCTAATTATTATTTTGTACTGGTTTTCTCCAGCTGTCTCTGGTTTTGCTGGTTCAAATATTGTGCATTTGCATACTTTGTCTTTTGTTTCTAATTACCCTGTTCCTCCTGTAAAGCAATGGTTTTAAAGAAATGAAGCCTGCCTACTAAAGCAGCATGTGTGGCTCTGATGCTCCTTTGTAAACTAAAAAAGACGTTACACTGAATCTGCCTTTATACCATAATAAAAAGGCAGATTCTCACAGGTCTTTTTCCCCTTCTTGGCAAAAATCTAATATTTGTTTAAAGACTTCTATGTTGTACAAAACCAAGATGATTGCTCCTGTGGGGATTGTCCACAGTACTGAATGTGTGTTAGTCGCTTTGGATAAAAGCGTCTAACAAATAACATGTAATGTAATGATTGTAGTGATTTGCAGAACACCATCTTATAAAAAGATTAGTAGCTATTAAAGACTCATGGAGTAATCCTTCGTGTTGCCTGTCTTGTTTTGAGCCCGAGGCGGTCTGTAAAGCATATTCTCTGAAGGTGTGTGAGGGGCGGAGGCAACACACCTGTCAGAGGATTGACATACATCATAACCTGAAGGTTACATTCATTATGGCACCGGTTTTTACATTTTACATTCATTATTTGTTTCTTGTAGTTCGTTTTTTTACTTGCTGCAGGTTTCACCAACTCAAATGTAAGACCACTTTGAAAATAATTTAAGACCTATTTCACGGCAAGAAAGTATGAAGGAAAATTGCTAAGAAGAAATACGTCCCATAATTACTTACAAAGTGAATGTATTTACGTTCAACATAAGAAGAATGACTGAACATAACAGTACACAGAACTGTGTGTGTGTGTGTGTGTGTGTGTGTGTGTGTGTCTCAGAGAGAGTGACAAGAGCTATATTCAGAGCTCTGCTGCCTTGGCTACAATCTGTCATCGTTGCTGTTGTATGATTGGTGTTTAGCGTCTACAGCACCTCCGCTTTTAGGGTTGACGTAGACTCAAACGTCACCCGGAGGTCCCCCGGTGTTGTTGCGGGAGCTGCTGCACTAGCTAACACTCCACTAGCTAACGCTGCATTAGCTGCTACTGCACTAGCTAACGCTCCACTAGCTAACGCTCCACTAGCTAACGCTGCACTAGCTACCGCTCCACTAGCTAACGCTGCACTAGCTACCGCTCCACTAGCTAACGCTGCACTAGCTAACGCTCCACTAGCTAACGCTCCACTAGCTAACGCTGCACTAGCTACCGCTCCACTAGCTAACGCTGCACTAGCTAACGCTCCACTAGCTAACGCTCCACTAGCTAACGCTGCACTAGCTAACGCTGCATTAGCTAAACAAACGCTAATCTCTTTTGCTAAAGGTGCAGCGGGCTTCAAACACGTTCCCTCCACTGGTTTCAACCAAGCACTAAATTCGATGTTTTCCAACCAAATACGGTTGAACTTCCCCATATTTATTTGTAAGTAGATTCGAAGATACCTGAGTTTCTGACTGCCGCTAGCTGAAGCTTGGTTGCTAGGTTACTAGCTGGGTGTTCTCCAATAAGGGGCCGGGGGAAACAAAGTTAGTGATTACTGGTTCCATGTTGATTTAATTCAATACAGATTGTTGGGGGGGGAACTGAAAGGCTGTTACCGTACTGGTTACTTTGCAGCCCGGACATTTCCCCCAAAACACATTTAGACGCCATCGCTACACAGAAGCACCTTTCAAATCCCATCATTTTTAAGACCTTCTAAATCATATTTAAGACCTTTCTTATTCTGATTATCAAATGTAAGACTTTTTAAGACCTCGCGGTAACCCTGCTTGCTCTTTTTACTGCACTGTTAGTATTATTATGTTTATTTGTATATTTTGTAATGCACAATAATGGCCTTGGGGATAAATAAAGTAGGTCATATTTCAATCAAACAAAGACACTGAAATTCCTCCTAAAGCTTTCCATAAAAACACTTAAACACACGTTCACTGTTATTCTTGTCCTCTTGTAATTACAGTGAACAAACAGAAAACTGCTTACACTGCATGACAATGTTGAGTGTGTGTGTGTGTGTTTGTATTGTGTGTGTGTGTGTGTAACAACAAGCTGACAGCACTATTGAGAGTGCAGACTTTGCCTACTGTGTGTGTGAGGTAGGAAACTGAGGAGGGTTGCACAAAGTGTGTGTTTGTGTGAGTAATAACAGAGTGGACATGTGGAACTGTGCTTGTGTGTAATCATTCTGAGTGCAATTAACTAAAGCACCACTCATAATGAGAGTGCTGTGTGTGTGTGTGTGTGTGTACCTGTTTAAGCTGGCCCATGGTGAGGGTGAACTGGTTGACAAATTGCTCCTCGTACTGGTTGACGCTCACGCCGGCGATCTCTGTCAAACATTTCAGCGTAACGTTGCGAAACATGGGCACGTTCAAGAACTGAAACACAGGAATACAAACAACAGGTCAGGTCAGAGGTCAACTGGAGACGTTTACTGTCCTGTCTGTTTTGTTAATCACTACTCCGTATTTCTCCATGATAAATGGCAGTTTTAACATTCAGTAGTGATTGTAGACAGAAAACCGTGAGACGCTCACAGCAGACCAAACTAGGGCTGGAGCTAGAAATAGCTTAAGTTTAAGCGAATGGCCTGGTCTATAAAGTGTAATGAAACGTCCATCAGGATTTCCCAGGGGTAGCCTCCTCAAATTAACTGCAGACATTCTCTACTGTAAAGAGAACTGTAAAGTGTCTCTACTGTAGGCTATTTTTATTATATGTACAGCACTTTGGCTCCACCAAAAATCGTTTATAAATGTGCTATATGAATAAAACTTGATTTGATTTGATTCAATTAAGAAGATATCAAACTGAGAAAATCCACAATTCTTAAATATTCCATTGGAAAATAACTGAAATATCTATAAAATAATCCAAGTTTGGTGAATAATTTTCTATCCATCAACAAATCCATGAAGTCATTAGCGACTCATTGTGTTGTCTTGAGGCTAAATGTAACTCCTTCAAAGGATGGACTGATGCAAGAGGACACACTCATCAGAGGTGGAAAAACAAACAATGACACAAAGCAATAGTTAAGCACAAAAGTAGATGCTTTATGTTACCGAGAACTAAAGTGATACACAAAAAGAATAGGGAGAAGTAAACATCTGTGGAATCGGCTATATTCCCTTTCAAAACTCACAAGTACAATACAGTTCTACTTTATGTGAACTGTGTGTTTTTACTTTGTATTTGTGGACCACCAACCCCACATTTCTATCACTGAGATTCAGAAAATTATACAAATGTCTAACCCTCACTTTTGTTCATCTGAATGGATATGTTCTGCTTTACCTTGTAGACCAGAGTGCTGATGAGCTTGGTCTCGAAGATGTAACCTAAAGGAATCCAATTCAGGAAGCGGAGCAGAGTCTCCAGTGTAGCGTGGACCAGCGGTGCATTCTGGGAGTTTTCCTATTCAGAGAAAGAAGAAATGTGCATTAGAATAGATTGTGGGTTTAATTAAAACATCAGTGTCTGAGGAGAGTTTGGTTTCATTAATTCATTCATGTCTTACCATCACAAACTGGCACAGCTGGAATATGGAGGAGAACTCGTTGCACATGCTGAGAAACAAAAGGTAGGGAACATCAGTGATGGTAGTCATGTCGTAAAACGTTTTAGAATATGTGGACATTTCTGCATAACACACAAAATCTGGTACCAAGAGGAGTCATTTTTCCCCATATAAACGATTGTTATTATTTAAAAAATAAACCGCTTTCTGTTCCAAAAATGTATACTTTTTATTTGCAGAAAGGATTGACAAAGCATTCGATCAAACTGCACCAACTCTACAATTCACATAAGTCACACTAAGGGATGCAGAATTACAAATATTTGTACTGATATTGCCAAATGAGCAGGAAGGATCATTTTTTAAACACTCATTTTCAGTAAAAAAAAAATTCTAAATATTAATGGTTTGATTTGAGGATGTGTACCAGACATGGATTTGTTGACATGACTCGCTGCAGCACCACAATACTACATACCGATATGTTCACCTTTACAAAATATGACATTAGTCCAAATTGCAATTCAATAACATGTCCATTCATTAGGCGCGTTCACACCGGAGTACTTTTCCCCGTACTTTTCCCGTTTAGTTCCGTTAGTACCCCTGATGTCGCGTTCACACCAAAAAGAGTACTTAGTGCCGGGAACTTTTACCCCCATTTTTAGTGCCTGCTAGAGAGGCGGTACCAAAAAAGTACCAATTTCTATTGGCTGGGCGAATTGCAAACCACGCAACGTAAAAATCTGAAAAGTTTTGTGAAGCCGCCATTGTATTTGTGGCATTGGCATTGGCATTAGCATTCTGGTGATTTACTCGGAAGGCTAGCTAGAAGTCAGTAGAAGCTGCAGGGAGTCAGCAGCTTCTACTGAAGCCAGTCCCCAACTCCGGGCGGCAGTATACGCCGTGAAGTTGTTTGCGGCCTGCCAGTAAACCCAAAGCAGAAGAAGAAGAAGTGACGTCAGCGGCTCATTTGCGTAATCTTCCCTCAGGGAAAAGTACTCCGGTGTTTACGCGATTGGTACTTAGTGCCCTGGGGTATTAAGTGCCGGCACTAAGTACGGCAAAGTACTTGGTGTGAAAGCGGCTATTGTGCAGCCATTGTCCCAGTACATTATGAGTAGGGTTGCAAAATTCCGGGAATTTTCAAAAATGGGAACTTTCCATGGGAATTAACGGTTATAAACTGGACATTTTCTAAATTGAAGGTTGGCTCGTAGGGAACTTAAATATAGCTGGGGAAAGTATATTTTTAGCATAATCTATCCGACTAAAACAAACAGATGCCATTCAAGTACACTTGAATATCCATGCCATTCCTCAATCACATGCACACTGCTTACTGCAAGGCTATTGAGACCACACCCCCCACAGGCACTGTGCATTCCTCCATCACATGCACACTGCTGACTGCAAGGCTATTGAGACCACACCCCCTACAGGCACTGTGCATTCCTCCATCACATGCACACATGATTTCTAGAAGGCTGGATCACACTTTTGATCCCAAAGCACAAGACAAATAAAGCCACACATCAAAGCCTGTGTACTACACAGGCTTTGATGTGATGTGATGCGATAATAATCGGTCCGATATTAGGAATTATGACGTCATCCCGATAAACCCGATACCAGTATTAATAGCCCCGATAATATACAATATATCTTTTGGGTAAAAAAAAAGAAAACATACTGCGGTGTGGGTGGATTGGGATGAGGGGCGCTTGTTTTTCACTCGGCTCCTCCCGTTTTGCCAGTACTGTGGTATTAGTGGTTTAGGAAGAGGGGAGTTTTTCACAAATCCAGCGCTCCCTAACTCATGCCTGGCTGTGACGTAAATGGTGTGCAGCCGTGAAGCCAGGACAGTAAACAAACATGTCGCCGGTGGTATGGGACTATTTCAGAGTTAGATAGTTCGCTTGCTATTTGTATTAACAAATGCAGAAGTTCCACGAGGAGGGGAAAAGGCAACGAGCTAGAATACTTCCAACCTGATTAGTCACCTGAAACATCGCCATCGCTACGATGGTGTGTTAAAAGCATACGAAGACGCCTGCGCTGCTAAACTAGCGGCGAATCCAAAGCCGGCTGCAAAGGCACCGGGGCTTTTACCTATCGACGAGGCTTTTGAAAAAGGCAAGAAGTTTGCCAGAGACGACGCCAGGGCTAAAACGATCTCTAACTTCATCATAGAAATGATGGCGCTTGACGAGAGTCAAAACTGTTCTTGGCTTTGTTTTGTTCATAGTAGTAATGCTCATGTCATTTGCTCACTACAAGTCTTTGTTTTACCACCAGGTGTGCAAAACCTACAGGTACATTTAATATATATTATATTATTATCGGTATCGGTCTTGAGAAGCAGGAAGTTATCGGTTTCAAAAAAACAATATCGTGCATCCCTATTTTGACGACATTATGGGGTAATATATTTATACGTATAACTTATTTAATGTTTAAATTGCAAATATCACATACAAATGTATTCATCTAGAGCAGTGTTTCTCAAACTTTTTCATACCGGACCACTTAACCAATAAAAAAACACTCGCGGACCACCTAACTCCCCAAATATCCAAAAACACGAGATATTCCTGCGAGAGTGCGGAAAACTTTTATTTATTTCAAATATGGAATATTTCCCAAATTCCCCAGCTTAACTTCCCATGGAAATGTATGGGAAATGTTCCGCCCCTTTGCAACCCTAATGAGTCATCGGTTACCTGTCTTTGAGGTGCTTGGCCTTCACCTGGGTCATCTGTCCGCTGGAGAAGTCAAAGACCTCCTCGCTGAGCAGCTTGAGGATGATCATGTTGTTCTGACAGAGGCTCTCGCTGGTCCGACTCGCACCCACGATGTCACTGATGAAAGTCGGCCAGTGTTTGGGCCATTCCTGTTTCAGGATCTAGAAACAGTCCAGAGAAGCAGAGCTGTGTGTGAGCAGGCTCATCGCGTCATGACGTTTAGTGTACCACGTGTAAACCATCAAGAGTTATTCACCTGTACGAGGATCATGTTGAGTTTTGAAATGTAGACTCCCTCTTTCTGCAAATGAACCACACCAGTCCCATCAGTATCAAGCAGCAGGTTAATAATCAAAGTGACGTATCTTTGTGTAAGCTCACCTCCATGTTTGCAGGATCAGAGGACGTCTTAATGATCAACCCAACAACATACTTCTTGATACCTGCGAACACAGACTAGAATTTTTAAAATGCAAAAAGTATTTCCCTGATAAGTAACACTTCAGACAGAAAACATCGTGTGCATATTCATTTAACATCATAAAACTGACCTTCACACTGATTTCTAGGAAGAATTTTCCAGCGTGTTTTGATGACCGTCTCCAGAATCTGCAGTGCGTAATACTGAGGGGGGGAAAGTGAGCCATAAGAGACATATTCTTTACATCAGAGCCGATTAACAACAAACAAATGGCTTAATATGATATAATACAAACTGAATGTCTCTATGGGGAGGTTAAACAAAAGATGTCTCATGGCCCATAAACCCAGGAACCGTCCCCATCCAAAGACATGTCCAAACATGTCCATGCACGTGGATACTTGATATAGTATCAAATGAACTGTGTGCCCCAATAGTTTGTAGTTGGCACATTAACGTCAGAGATGTACTCAAATGTTTTTAAATGACTTTCTTAACACCTACATATTACCCATGTCTTCTTACATATTTCAAATTGACGTACTCAAATGAATATCTCTTGTTACAACTCAGTGCAGATTATCCATTTATATCAAACCTATTTAACAAATCAATTAAACTCTATTGATTCCATCTATATTATTATCAAAAGATGCAGCAACAATTGAAATAGTTAAGCCTACGACCACACATTAGTAAGCATCTATGGGCTGGAGAAAGTCCAATAAATACAGCTGGGCTAAAGCAGAAGTCCTGCTCAAACCTCCCTGCCCTGAAAGCCTGATGTGGATAAACATCAGCTCACATTATTACATTCCCCAAGAGACCATCCACAAGCAGCAGCTAGGAGTTCATCGCTTCTGGAACACCAGCGTTCATCAGGTACGTACTTTTGTTTTCATATTCTGGGAGAACTCCAGGATGGTGTCGACCCTCGTCCAGGCGTCTGGGTGGTCCTTGAGGTTTGTGAGAACTTCCTGGGCCACTCTTTGCTATAAAAAAAAAAGAGCAATACAGCAAAGATAAATCTTAAGGTTTATTTTCTTACACATCTTATTTGAGTTGATCTCCTCTAATAGCAGCAGGGTTAAGCTACGCAACAGTGTTCAGACACTTGAAGTGTTGGTCCTCACCTGTGATCCAATGTCATGGTGCATGGAGTTGACAACATTATCCAGCAGGTTGATGTCCAGCTTCTGAGTGAAGTCCAGCAGCTGTCTGGCTGGGTGATCGGCCAACATTGTCATTTCGGCTGGCATAGAGCTTCTGAGGGAAGAGAAGCCGTTTAAACTCCATATCCTATTTTTTTAAGTCAGTTTATTGAACATGTCAGAAACAAAAACATACAACAATAATATATATATATTCTCTGACTTTTTTCCTTTTCTCACTCAAATTAATAATTATAACAAAGTACAAAAAAACAAATAATAACAACAACAAAATAATAATAATTCTCAGATAGTCTGTCATGTTCAACAGGGGCAAGAAGAAGCTTAAAAAACGTTTCTGGTCCTCCCCCCTCTAACATATATTTATCTTATAAATAAAACATTAGGTCATCGTCATCAGCGACATGTTTGTCTCGTTAATTCGTTTTTTTACAAAACAATCAGAAAGAAATTACTTTTACAAGAAATAACACCAAATGGGATTTTACAGGTCCTGTTCATAACCATTCATGATTTGGCTCCTAAATAATACTTTCAGTTTAGATAGACAATATTTCAGTGCATCTACAGGTATTCCACAGACTAACACTTATATCTATATAACAGCAGCTGATAATACTCAAAGATATGCCTTGAAAGTCAAACAAATACACAGATCTATAGTAGGAGTGAAGACTTTCATTGCCAGCAGCTGCTTCTCTGTGACTGTAGTTTGTTTGATAATAAATATGCTTTATTTACATTTTAAATACTGCTCTAAAAAACCTGGGAACTCAAACAGGACATTTAAATCAGGGGTGGAATCTTATTAAGTGCATTAACTCAAGTAGGCATTTCCATATTCTGCCACTTCAAAAATACTACATTCAGAGTGAAATATTGTATTCTTTAGTGCACAACATTTAACTGAAAGCTGGCTCCCCAGGTCAAGATTCAACATGTTGTTTTCTAATCAGGTAAAAAAACAGTACTGTACAGTAAGAGGAGTTACTATCAGCCCTACGTTGACAACATAGAAAGACTGCTTACTTATGAATACAATCATAAGTGAGGCCATTCTGCTAACCTGCAACGGCAAAACATTAACTTCTGATACTATAATTACACAGTATGTGCAAATGGACTAAAGCAAAAGTACACACATGGTAAGGTGTTAAGACAATGCAGGAATAATGCCTACCATGGATACATATTGAAGATATACAATACAATAGTACGGATAAAAAGTAGTAGTAAATAATAAGACACGTTATTCCTGTTCAGCCAAAATGTGTCAAGACTGTCAGCCTCGTGGTCCAATTATGACACCCATTATTTCATAAACTAGGACGAGATGAAACGGCGCCCCCACCTGGATAACAGGGCGCGTAGAACCCCATTCACCACAACCCGACCGACCCGTTTATACTACACTTTAATTAAAAGACGGTTGGGAAACAGATCCTGGAGATACTAGTCCTCGGGCTAAAACACTGCACTATGTCAGTTTGTGGTTTGTGTAGTTAGACAATAACAACCACATTACTTTAGAAACGGATGCTAACGTTAGCCCACGCTGGGTAAGTTAGGTTACTGTTTATCGGGCTTAACTTACCTTGGGTGTCCTGTCCTTTCCTTGGAAACAATAACTGTCCTATCAGATGTGTCTTGTAGTAATATGAATCCTCTCAAAGCGATGAAACGTTATCTCATGACACACGTTTGCTCCTAACCTTCGATAGCTAAAATGCTAACGTTAGCTTCACTGGATGACACCAACAGCTCTAATTTAAAAACACCGTTACACGGATACTTATCGATTCTTGGCGGTGTATTAAAAAGCTTTCCGCAGATTACCACAGCCTATAGTTTCTTGTCTTCAGCCAGAAAAACGTATATTTTTCTTTAGCGATCAGTGATTACAGCCGCCTCCCTTTTACCAGGCTAATAGCAATGTAGCGTGCTAATGGAAAAGTCAATGAAGATTCTGGTCTGCGGGCTCATTTAAGCTAAGCTAACAACACAGATTCTCGGAGTCACACTTTAGAGCAGTATTCCGGGTCATAATCACGAAGTAAAAAGAGTTTCGTGTTTATTTCTGATTCTATTCGCACACACTGTTGGAGAGCAGAGATGTTTTAATGCGTGCAAGTGGGCTCTTCCTCTAAGCTCATGCTTCCAACCACGGACCGGTTGAAACCGGTTGAGACCGGGATATTCTTTCTCGGTGTTTCGGCCCGTTGCGCGCCGCGTAAAATTTGGACTATGTACCCGCCCACCTGGCTCCTGATTGGCTGTGCGGGTGCCGACGTCATGCGGTGTCATAGGCTGGGTGGAGCTGTCAATCTGGTTCAGCCTCCCTCCCTCTGATATAAAGTAAATATCTTCAGAATCAGATATTTATAACCAAGAAGGTTTACACATAAGAGCAATTCTCCTTGGTGTAAATGGTGCACAGAAAGAAGAAAACGTTACAAAAAGGAGCAACACATTGTCCTATAATAACTAATAATTGAAAATAAATACAATATTTACACTGACACTTACATACCCTGGTTCTTGCACTGTTTTATCTCTTTGTGTGTATGTATTTTGTATGAAAGAGCCTTGTAAATGTCCTGCATTTAAGTGTAAAATGTATTAGTTTCGAAATGTACTTTATGTCAACAAATAAATAGAAAAAGGCTCCTCATTATGCAGAATAATCCATTTGAAAGTAATACAAAAAATGCGTTGGTTATATATATTTTTTATATTCATTGATTGATTGTATGTACTGTATGGCTGTATAGCCTAATCTATTAATATACTTAGATATATTTGTATTGGTTGATAATATTTTTGTATAACTATTAACAAACTTTAACCTAATTAAGGTTTTGAATACATTTTTATGAGTGGAGTATTTACACAGTGTGGTATTCATCTTCCGCCATTGCTTAAATTCATTACAGGAAAAAACAAGTGGTCACTTTTTGCGGCTTTATTGAAGATCGTCCAGTGTAACAACAAAAAACAACAATAAATATTTCATATAGCAATAAATAAATATAACTTAATTTATATCATAGATCTAATTACACAAGTGTTTTACATTACATTTTACAGATGTTGAAACTACAGTTATGTGAAATTAAACCTGTCATTATTGATGCAAAGTCATGGAAATGTCAAATAACTGCTCACTATGTACAGTATGTAGGTACTCAGGTTAAAGATATCAAAGTCTCAATTTTATGAGCACAATATGTGAGCACAATATTTACAATAACATAAAACATCTTATCATTTAAGGAATTGAAAACTTTTCGTTGTTCCTCCTCACTCAGTTGTGTCTATCAGAGTTTTTGGACGTAGCAATGGCCGCTTGTTTCATGATATTCGATGCCATCACTTCCCTTCTTCCTGCTTTGAGGTGTCAGCGTCGTGCTCGCTGTCGTCTGAATAATTCTCGTGATCGTCTGAGTAGTGGTAACTTCCATCTGAATCCTGATCAGAGTGGTGACTGCTGGCGTCCTCACTGTCACGGAGACCTTGTGAAGTCGCGTCGCTTCCTCCTTCCTTTTCTTCTGGATCCACATCGTTACCTCCCATGAAGACCTTCCTGTAGTGAACAGGTTTGTACCCCATGTCTGGCTCCTCTTGTTCACTAACAAGCAGGAACACAATCAGATCAGATCAATGACACTAGCAGGCCTTAAAGATGGCTGTAATCATTCATAGTACACACAAACAACAGTCAGTAGGGGCTTGGACTGTGAGCCGTAGGGTCGCCGGTTCAAGTCCCTGACCAGACCTAAACATGGAGTACAGACTTCTACTTGGAGAGGTCCCAGTTCACCTCCTGCCCTGCCGTGGTGCCCTTGAGCAAGGCACCGGACATCCCCCTTACCCCCCCACTCCCATTGCTCCCCGGGCGCTCTGCACTAGCTGCTAGGATGGGTTAAAAGCAGAGAACACATGTCACTGTGTGCTCTGCATGTGAGACCATTAAAGAGGGTCTCATACCCCCGATTATATCTAACTAATCACTAAACAATTGATCACTAATCACCCGGATCCAAGTCTAACAAAGATTCCCAACTCCATGAGATAAATGGGGTTTCTATGATTAACCCTAATCACATTTTGGTGTTCATTTGTGTTTTCACTTCTAGTAATAAACATATTTTGACTATTGATTTAATTATTTATCCTTGTTGTGATGCATATTATTTAGTATTTCGTTAATGAATCAATCAAAAAACTGTGAATCAATAACATATTTAAATCTGGTTTTGTATGTTTGTATTTGACTTAAAGGTAAGAATGGAGAAACCAGCTCGAGTGCGCTAGAACTTGAAAGTACGCAGCCGAAAGAAATCTGCCCCTTCCTTCAGACTTCCTCACAGAGCCCCTCCTCCAACACACACGACCAATGAGGGCACGAGATGAGTTTGTGCACAGATGGAAGGCTGACAGGCAGGTAGGCCATCCAGTTACTTTAGCCGGGCCGGCTCAGATGATTGGTCGTGCTTTTTACAGCGCCACGGCTTCCAGATTAAATATTTTAACGTATTTATTGTCAAAGCATTTAATATATTCATTGCTATCTGGATGTTAAGAGCATTCCATGGAATATAACAAAAAGTGTTTCTGAAGGAATTACCTACCGCACCTTTAACAATTATTATTTATAATTTATCAAATGTAAATTGTAGTGATTGTAATTGTACAGCACTTAACAAGTCCAGCGCTAAGAAAAAAAATAGGATAACAATGCACAAATAAAAAATCCACCTAAAAATGTTCAGGTAAGTTTTAGGAAATCCTTTTGTTAAAAGAAGATATTATTCCATGTCTTAGATTCTCATGTTTTACTTGCATGACTTTCTTTATTATTTAAATGACCACTGTCGGAGGGAGCCTCAGAGCTAACATTTCCACGACTGCATCTCTGTAATTGTTGTGTATTTAACTAAACATATTTAAAAAACTTGAAGCTATCGGCTGTTTTATTTGATCAAATGTTTCACTGCGGCCCCTCCCAGATGATTCATCTCATTACACTCAGCCGCAGTGTGTGTGTTTCCGCAGACTCACCTCTGTGTGCTGTCTCTGGACTCAGAGGCGTTGTGTTCAGATCCTGCTCCAGCCGCCTTGCTGCTGATGAAGTCTTCAGTCAGGTCACATCCCTGCAGAGCGTCTGCGTAGCGCTTCTCCGCCGCCTGCTTAGCATTCCTCTGTTATCAAAGTGCAGAGAGTCAGCGTAAACAACAACATCCAAACAAGGCAAGGCAAGTTCATTTATAAAGCACTTTTCAGCACGCGACAATTCAAAGTGCTTTATAAAACAAATGAAAAGACTTTTTAGGAATAAATACAGTAAAAACACATTATATAATGGCATGTTAAAACAGGCATTAAAAAGCAAAGATAGTCAAATAAACACAACAGGTATATAATACATGTTTAAATGGCATACTGCAGTGCGAGTATGAGCAGCTCAATTAAAAGCAGCGGCAAAGAGAAATGTTTTCAGTCTCGATTTAAAAATAGCACGAGTTTCTGCAGACGTGCATGATTCGCAGTTTGTTCCAGAGTGTCGGGGCATAATAGCTAAACGCTGCTTCTCCATGTTTTGTTCTTACTCTCGGAACCGATAGCAGACCCGTCCCAGAAGACCCGAGGCACCTTGATGGTTCGTTATTATGTAGGAGATCAACAATAAACCATGTAATGATTTAAAAACTAGCAATAGTACTTTAAAATCAATTCTTCGGCCGACTGGAAGAAATGTAAACAAAGCTTTTGTTCGAGAAATAACACTCAGATACTCATCCGATGTTGGATTGCATCAGTCTGTGATATTAATGGATCCACGCACTTATGCTAAGACAATTATACATTTTATTAACAGTTTATTACAATAACTATTCAGATATTTTACTTGTTTAAAAGTGCAGTGTAGAAATACAGTTCAAGTCCTGAATTCAACATGCTTAAAGAAAAAGTACAAAGGTGTGAGCATAAAATTATACTTAAAGTAAATATTATTATGATCCATTTAAAATAGTGCATACTATATGGTCGGATTATAATGTTTGATGCATTAAAATGAACATTAATGTCATGTTAAAAAGTCCATTCAACAAGCAGCAACTTGTTCAGTAATGTAACAATGTTTTAAGTTAGCTTTATACTGAAGATATGATTATTTTCTCTTCAGTTACCTCACTATGTTCATGGAAATATCACCTCATATAACAATTTAAATCAGGGGTGTCGAACTCAATTTCATCGCGGGCCACATCAGCATTATTGTTGCACTCAAAGGGCCGGTTGTAACTTTAAGACTATATAAAAATACATGTATAAATGTTTAATATATATAAAATAATGTATTATATATTACATGATTGCCTCTGCATTGGATTATTATGGGATAGGGTAATAACTTAATAATTAACTACGTCTGAAAGCAGAAGTCTAGGGCAAATAATTGCAAGTCTCTTCAGTGAGAATGTCACAAAATGATTTTTTTAAAAAAGTCAAATTCTGAGAAAAAAGACATATTTGAGATGCATTGTGGGACATGTAGTTTATGAGCAACATGCTTCTGTAAAGCGGCATGTAACCGTATAATAAACATATTATATTCTTTGCAAGCTCTTGTGGGGCCACATCAAATGAAGTCACGGGCCGGATTTGGCCCCCGGGCCTTGAGTTTGACACCCCTGATATACATGATGTAATGCTATGGGGTTAGTTTATAGTATTTTATTTATGAAATCAAAACGGTCTGCATCAACCATACAGAAATGGAAAAGTGAAACCTTTAGTTTGTATTAATTAGCTAATTTAAATGTTCTATTGCATTGACGGGTCAACACGGGTTCAGAAGCTGTTTGAATCTGCTGTATTGACTGTTTTAAACATGGAGGTGCACTAGTAGATGTTTGTACTAATGGTTTTCAAATGTTTTAAGATGTGACGGAGCAGGGTGTACTTTGTCGGCGTGTGGCGCAGGGGGTTGTGCGTTGGTGTTGGGATCAGGGGAGCACAGGTTCAAACCACACTGCAGTCAGCATGTCGTTGTGTCCCTGAGACACTTCACCCCAAATTGCTCCTGTGGGGATTACCCACAGTATTGAGTATGTAAGTCGCTTTGGATAAAAACATCTAATGTAATGTATCCTCTTTTACTTTTTTAATGCTTTCTATTTGAGATGTTTACATTTTGGATTGTTTATTTCTTGTCTTTTAACTTCTCTTATGTACAATGCCCTGTCTTTTTATGCTGCTGCAACACAAACATTTCCCAATTTGGGATCAATAAAGTACTTCTTATCTTATCTTAGAAGTAGTCTGTGTTGTTTCAGAATGTGTGTCATCATGAATCCCTCGTCTTTGATCTGCAAACAAAATCTACCTACAGGTACGAATAAATAACCTGAACTGAACCTGTAGCTCAGGGGTGTCAAACTCAATTTCATCCCATCACATCAAATAATGTATTATATTACATTGTTGGCTCTGCATTGGATTATTATCAGTTCTGGTAATATCTTCCTAAATAACTACGTCTGAAAGCAGAAGTCTAGGGCAAATCATTGAAAGTAAATATTCAACAATTACACCAATTGTATATTATATTCTTTGCAAGCTCTGCACATAAAATTAGGTCGCGGGCCGGATTTGGCCCCCGGCCTTGAGTTTGACGCCCCTGCTGTAGGTGGTCGTACCTGAGCGACCTGCTCCAGCAGCAGCGGTCTGCCCTTCACTCTCTGCTTCATCTCCTTAATCTCCTGCTGGTACTCCTTCTTACGCTGAAGCCCTTGTTTCCTGCAGAGAATCAAAAACTATGGATCACCACCTTTTCACTCTGTTCAGCTCATTCTGCAGTCGTGGTGTTTTTAGTCAAAGTCAACTTTATTGTCAATCTTTCAGTTTGTGTGGACAGACAGAGATCGAAATACCGGTTCCCACAATCCAGAATACAAAAATACTAAAAAATATGTATGCAAATATGTATACCTATATGTACACAATCAAAGACACACTTATACATATGCACACATTAAGACCTAAATAAAAGCATAACAATCAATACATACAAAATAACAGTCACTTCAATATCTTTGAAAATGTACATCAGTGCCAGACTGTCCGTAGCAGCGGTTTTAGGGTACCTGAATTCTTTGAGTTTGCCCTGGTTCGTCAGAGAGAGAGCCAGGTGGGGGTCGTTGGCCTGCGCTCGCTTCAGCACCACCCGCTGCAGCTTCCTCTCCCTCTGCCTCTGGCTCTCCTTCCACCGCTCCTCCTCTTCCTCGGCCTTCCTCCTCTCCTCCAGCACCTTTCTACTCAGGGAGACACTCTTGTCACAGGAGGGTTTGGATAGGAGGGGGACTGCTGTGGGAGGAGGGGGGGCAGATAGTGGAGGATATGGATATCCTCGATGCATTACATTAATGGTCCCCTATTATGCTGTGTTTCATCAATATATCACAGGTCTCAGATATATCCAGAGCCTGTCTCTGATTGGCTGAAACACCAAACAGATCATTGCAGCATTACCCATAATCCCCTCTGTTTCAGCCCTGTTTCCAAAGTGCTGATTCTCTGTCTGTTACTTTAGATGAAAATAAGGAGCCCCTCCCCACGCCCCTCTGAGAGAGATCTGGTTACAAAGAACTCAATGGTGCTCTAGGAGAAGATTCAGGTGATAAGGGGGGGGGGGGGGGGGGGGTGATGGTTACCTTGGTTGCTGATTGGCTAATGGTTACACAAGACAAAAAAACATTCATAAAGTGGCCAAAATCTGATCATCTCATTTTCAGACAGGTTTTTATAGAAATGGATCAGGACAAAAAGAGAGAGAATCTTTTTTCTATTATTATAATTTTCTTAAAATAATTCTCTATCTGTGTTTTTAATTGTATGTAAGCACCGTGACATCAAGTCAAATTCCTCGTACGTGTCAACCTACCTGATGATAAACCTGTTTCTGATTGTGACTCTGACACACAGCTACAGGTGTTGGGTTGTGAGCATTCAGCGGGGATGTTGGGAACAGAGTCTTCCTGCAGGGGGTTTCAAACACAGAAGGAAACAGGACATTGGAGTTCTGAGGATCTCTCTATCTCAACTATAAGGGTGGAAGCTTTTGGAGTCCTGATGTGGTACCTCACGGCGTCATGGCGCTTCTTTGTGGCGTCTGTCACTTTCCCCGGCAGGATCTCCAGGCTGCCGGAGAGCGACGAGCACAGGCTAGAGTTTGCCGTGCGAGATTTCCCGCGGCTGACGTGTGGCCAGCGCATCGCCTTCGGGCTGCTCTGCTCCTTCTCCATGTCGGCCAGGATGCGTTCACGGTGCGAACTGATGTGGGACGTCCTCAACTCGAATGGTTCGCACGTAGTAGTGGGCTTCACCTCCTTCTGTTTCTCCAGGTGTTTCTGGAAGCGTCTGTAACGGGCGTCGAAGTCGGGCACCTCTGTGTGGATGTGGAGTTTGTGGGAGATGTTGTCGTCCCCTTTGACCTCAGAGCTACCGTCTTTGTTTTTCTTGCGGTCGCTGAGTCGTCGTGTGAGCATGCTGGGAGGCATGGCGGCGCTGTGGAGCATCTCCTGAGCTCTCATCTGTATCTTGATGGAGCGATACAGCTGCTCCTCCTTCATCTGCTCGCCCGTGGCAGCTGCGTACACAGACCTGGGAACAGGCGTGGCTCTGAAGGGTTTCACTCTGTCCTCATTGGGTGAAGGATGGCGCTCTTTCTGCTCCTTCTTCAGCCGCTCCCTCTCCAGGAAGCTGAAGGGCTTCTGGAGGGTTCGAGGTTGCACGTCTTCTCGCTTCTTGCGCCCCTGCAGATCCTCGTAGAGCGGGAGGTGAACATGAGCCGGTATGGGGCTGGCCCGGAACTTCCTCTGGCACTCGGTCAGTTCCTCCAGCTGCCGCCTCAGGTCTGCGTTCTCCTGTTCGATCTCTGAGCGAGACTTGATGCCACGCTTCCGCCTCTCGTCCTCACGCAGCATCATCTGGAAAGGCTCTGGGACGGTGGATTTGGGTTTCAAGTTGTCCTGCTCTCTGTCTTCATGCTCCTGCCTCTTCTTTCCTCTTCCCTTGCGTGGCTTCTTCTGGTCTGCGGACAGGCTTTGCACGGAGGAGGCGGACAGGTGTTTAGGGGACAGCTTGAAGTCCTGCCACATGTTCTTGATGTGCTCTTTAGGAGAGCACACCAAGCCTTTCTCCACATGCGTTTCCTCCTCTTCGTCTGAGTAGTCTGAAAGAGGGGAGCTCCTCCTCAGCTCAACTGCAGACTGAGACTTCCTCAAGTGACGTGAAGCTGCTGGGCTGCCGTGTGACCATGGGACCCTATAGGGAACATCAACCAATGAGCGTCAATATGACAAAGCACCTCATCGAATACAATGACAGACCATCACTTTATATCAAACAACTTGAAAAAGATGTTCATAACTATGTCTTCATTGCTGAATAATCATTGTTAAATAATAAATAATAATACATTTAATTTATATAGCGCTTCTCATCTGCCAACAGGGGCGGACTGGCCATCGGGACGCTCGGGACGAATCCCGATGGGCCGGCACTGAAGTGGGCCGGTCGGACGATGTGGGCCGGTCGGATAAGTCACTAGCACCCGCACTCCCCCCCGTTGACAATTTACTAGCGGTATTTACTTGCGGGACCGAGGTGGGCCGGTCGAGAGTCCCGGGCTGATTTGTAGTCCCAGTCCGCCCCTGTCTGCCAAGACAAATCTCGAAGCGCTTCACAACAAAGGACACTGATACAATTTGAGAACAAATGATAATAATAATTAAAAATTAAAAAGAAATATAAAAAAAGAAAAGAAAAGTCGGAGATAGCGATACAAATGGCAGTACTCCAGGTGTACCATGCTCAAAGTTTATTGGAAGGCCTGCCGAAAGAAGAGGGTCTTTAGGCCAGTTTTGAAATGATGGGGAACTGACAAAATTGCACTTGTCTGGACGTCTTTGCCTAAAAACTAGGAACTTAAATTCATAATGGCATAACATAAGTATCTTAAAAAGAGGAAGCTAAAAAGGGCAAATTCTTGACATCTTGTGTTGAAAAGCAGTTAAAACAACACTAGTACTAGTATAATACTTATTTAAATAAGGTTAAACGTTTCAAATAAATACAGCCACTTTGCTCAGAATGTAACTAAACCTTAAAAGACAAGTTCACCAAAATGTATAAATCAAATTTCACTTGCTGAATATGTTTTTAACCAAATATATTTAAGGTTTTGAAATATCTGGGATAATCTGTGCCGCACAAAGTAGAGAGACGATGAATTAGCAATGTGTTTTCCCAGGTACCGTCAA
The DNA here is from genome assembly GCF_902827175.1 of Gymnodraco acuticeps. Classification (NCBI taxonomy): domain Eukaryota; kingdom Metazoa; phylum Chordata; class Actinopteri; order Perciformes; family Bathydraconidae; genus Gymnodraco; species Gymnodraco acuticeps. The sequence continues at coordinate 20,166 of NW_022990634.1, read as the reverse complement.
CAGTTTAATACTTCCTACTTTACTTAATCCATCAAATGCAATTAACCTCCATCGTAGAGGGATGTCGTCAGAAGTGAATATCTTAAAACCCACAGCACACAAAACAAAACTACATAGCTAAATACGACGAGCAGTTTTTAAGAAACTATATGTATTGTGATTTGGGTCAACCGATAAAACCTCCAGACAAACATCCATGAGAATCCCCAGACAATTACCTTTGATCCGCCTTAACATAATCCTGTTGACTAGGAGCCACGCACCTGTGCCTGTCTGCCTGCAGCGCGGTGGCTCCCGGGGGCTCCGAGGCCTTGAGCTGCAGCTTCCTCCGGTACATGCTCTCCAGCTCGGCCATGGTGCGCAGGTGAGCCTTCTTCAGCTCCTCCAGCTTGCTGTAGTACTCCTCGTTGGAGAAGAAGATCTCACTCAGGTCGAGGCGATCTCCTGCCGCTCTGTAGTCCGTCAGCATGAGAGCCCCCCCCCCTCCCCACATAGTCCTCCTCACAGAAATCAGAGCCAGAGTCTTCGTACTCGCGCTGAAAAAGGTCAAAAGTCTTGTAAAGCTCATTTGCCAATCAGTGGCCATTTTATACATTTCATTAAGGCGCATCTCATTATATTCTATTTAAATACTGTGTGCGTGTCTTTTATATAAAAGTGTTCTATTTCTTTCGTCTCCATCTATACTTTGCTGTAACAAAGTAATAGCAATAGCTCGTACTCTTTTATCCTGTACATCCCTTTGAACATGCGGCACATTTCTGCTCCACACGACCTCTAAATCTGCACAGCTCTCCACTGTCAGCATGTGTTATACTTTATTTGACTGCACTCAGTTGCTTACATATTTATATGTTGTGTAACTATTGTCTTTCATTTGAAATGTACAATAGTCTTTAAAATAGTTTTTATAATAGTACTTTTTCTTGTTCCTTTAAAAAAAAAAAAAAAGACTGTTTTTTCTGTGTCTTTTTATAAACCATTTACACCAAAGCAAATACCTCGTATGTGAACACTTAGTAATAACAACGATTCTGATTATATCTAATTCCTTTGACAAAGGTCATCATTTCACACATGGAACTTTTGTAAGATGATATAAAATGTAGCCTAAACTAATATATCTGCTTGCTGCAGGACATTGTTTTTAAGCACCAGGCCCTCTGTAGCAGCGCTCGTGCAGAACTAAGCCTATTAAGAGCAGCGAGCGGGACATATGGTGGAACACAAAGGCCAGATTACCATGAAAGGCTCAACTGACACACACCCTGCATCAGGTGGCTGCCTCTCATGATAGCATCAGCTGAAACGGGTCACAGCCTGAGGACAGCAGGGTTGTTGTCTGAAGGATAGTTAAGTGTTTGGGAACTTAAATGGAACGTTACGTGACGTCTGGTAGTCGAGAAGGATTTTCCAAAATAGTCAGGCCAGCAAATGATACAGCTCAAATCCTCTCTATCAGACGGACTGACCTCAAACTGCCAACTGTTGACTTGACGTTATGTTTCACTACAACTATATCATAAATACATCTTTCATCTCAGACATGTGCCAATGAGCTGCAAAGCCATTTGATGTATATATATATTTGCAAATTCCTTGTTCAAAGCATAGAAAAGTAGGATCTTTTGAATCCAAATTATTACTTTTTTGCAGGTAAATTATTCATTTTCTTTAAAAAGGTTGTTGGTTTTATTCACATAATAACTTCATTCATCATTAGAGATTCTTTTTGGTGAAAATCTACAACATGTATTTGAAGTAACTATACTTTTAACTGGATCAAGTTTGATTAGTTACTTTCTATCTGTAAAAGAAGCCTTGTTGACAGTGTTTTATATATAAAGGTTAGTTGTTAAGTAGCTCCACAGCAGAATGAATAGCAGTGTTGAAACTACAGACCTGTCACTGATGTGAGAGTTGAAATCCCATAATCCACTATATCCAAACGATTTAGCAACTAGTTACTTTACAAGTTAAACGCTTTTGAAATAGTTCATCAAAATATGATTTCTTACTAATAGAACTATTCCAAAACACATGCCTACGAGTGATAATAGTTACCAGATCAATCACTCGATGGACGAGACACTTTTGATGATTCCAGTCAGAATAAATCGTGTTTCTAGCTGCTGAGAAGTGATGTTTTGCTTTGAGTTGCCTACTTTGACTTCAAACACTTTTCATGAATAACCCAGGCTAAATACCCTTTCAATGTGCTTATACATTAAATCATCTCAATACTTCTTCCATCACTGACAGTTCATATTATAATCAAATAGTACCAATACCACACAGTAAGAATATAACATTTCAAGTAAAACAACTGCATCAATAATGGTAAGAAAATGTACTTACAGACGTGAAAGTACTCATGTACAAAACTGGCTTAGAAGTATAGAGTAGTATAAAATGAAAACACTCAAGTAAAGTACCTCACATGTGTACTTAAGTACAGTACTTGAATAAATGTACTTAGTTACTTTCCACCTCTGCCTTAAAAGTATAAACTAGCAGGACGTGGGCTGCTTTGGTAACGTCAGAGGTGGGAGAAGTATTTAGCTCTTGTACTTGAGTAAAAGTAGAAGTACCAGAGAGTAGGAATATTTTGTATTGCAAGTAAGAGTCCTGCATTCAAAATGTTACCCAAGTAATCAAGTAAAAACAAGTATTAGCATCAAAATATAGTTGAAGTATCAAAAGTACAAGTAGTCAATTGGTCCATAATATATATGATATGTTTTATAATGATGGATCATTAAAGTGTTCTCAAAGCTGGTAAAGGAGCAGCTAGTTTGAATGACTTTGTATACTGCAGGGTAGCTGGTGAATTTACTCCAGGTGGAACTAAAGTCTGATTTAACACTTGATTAGATTTCACATCATTCATCCACATCTGTGATTGTGAAGTATCTGTATTAAATACATGTAGTGGAGTAAAAGTACACGTGCAGTCGGGTAGAAGTACAAAGTAGTACCTCAAAATTGTCCTCAAGTACAGTACTTCAGTAAATGTTCTTCGTTACTTTACACCAGTGTATTTACCTCCCTCTCGTAGTCCCGGTTGTCCGCTAAACAGGTATATGTGTGTGGCAGCACTCGTCTCCCCCGCTCGTAAGAAGCTAACGGCGCTTTGGTGTGCGGATCTACCGGCGTTTTCAGACAAGAAGTGACCAGCGCGTTGGTCCGGTGGGCGTTGGCCATGACGACGCAGTATTTCCTCCACTTTAATGTAGTTTAAATGTTAAATAAAGTGACAAAAACGAGATAATTTGAGACAAATCAGTCTGTAATCCACGCGCTGAAAACTGTTTCGGTAACTAGGCAGCAGGTGGACCCCTTAGCAACGGAGCGGTGCTTGGTTGGGAAGGAAATGACGTAGCGGGACAGGAAATGACAGGATGATTGCATAAATAATTAAGTGTTATTATATTTAAATCAAATCAAGTTTTATTTATATAGGACATTTATAAACGATTTTTGGTTGAGCCAAAGTGCTGTACATATAAAGATATACCCCTACAGTAAAGACACTTTACAGCTAATACAACAGCACAGTTTGTGCAGAATATCAGTACGAGAAAACTTTAGACATTTAGAAGTGGTAGAAGAGTTTCACTGCTATTAATACAACTAATAAAATCTAACTTCGGTAAAAGTAATATCAGCTAAATGTACACAAAGTACTCATTGTGCAGGGAAACGTTCCCTTTAATTAAATGGGTTTCTATTGTTTTGGGTTTGTTATTTATTTGACTGCTTTGGTAGTTCATTTACAGCAATGCATGATATGCCATTATATGCACCTATGACTACTTTTTCATTTCATAGATTTCTCTTGTCAAACTTACCTTCCTTACAAAAGTAGAAACATTTTTTTTTTCTTAGATTTTCTTGTGTGATACATCTCATTTAAGTGTTTAGGCTTGCTCGTGACGTGAAGTTATGTTGATCCTTTTTATCATACGTACAAGAGGGGAAAAGCCCTAAAACATACCTACTAATGCTTGTATCGATCTGAACTGACATGAGGATTAAAAAATCCTCTGAAACCACATTAAGAAACGATGTATATGTATAATGTATAACTTCTACTACCTCATGACCTCTCTTAGAAGGCCACTACCCATAGGCTGAAATTAAAACAACGAGGCAACAGAATCACACAGGCAACAGCTGGAGTGTCAACAAAAAAAAGCCTTTATTATTAAATTACTCAACGTAACAACTACAGTGGAAATCTGAACAGACTGACGTTGACAGAGTCCTCTGGTCCATGCAGTACGAGCAGGCTTCGTGGACAGAACTCAGTGGACAAACTCGTATCTCTTTATCGGGTGTTTACCTGAAACAACACAAAGAAAACAGACTTTAGAATAAACCTGATAGCAGTGATCTGAGCCAGAAAGACAGTTTAATCCACAGCTTGTGTCTTACCACGTCGTCAATCTTGAGGATGCTGCGGACCGTCTCTGTGGAAAGAGTCAGAGCGCTGATGGAAACCAGTAGCGGCTGCACCACCAGCTCCTCCAGGATGTTGGAGATTCCTCCCTGTGAGACACAAAGTAAACCAGTCGAATATATCAGAGGAAAAAACATAACCAAGACAAAAGCATGAACGGCCTTATGGGAAGCATGTGGGCAGTCTTTTAATGCTGCTGTATCAAAAGTAAATTACATTCAGTGAGAGAATAAAGTTTTAATATTGCTATAGCACTTGTTTTCTGCTAAATGATTAATCCATCAAACTTTTTTTTTATTCAATGATTCATTATTTTGCCTGTGAAAAGTCAAAACTAGTGTCTAAAACAGTGATATAGCCGTCACTGGAACAAAAAAGGGCACAGTATATATAATATACTGTATATTTTAATAATAACTTTATTTAGTAAAGCACCTTTTACATAAATACAATTCACAAAGTGCTTCACAAGAAAAAAGTTAAAATGAAGGTCACAGAAACCTGAATACAATAACCACATGAGGCAGACATTAAAGTAGTGCTGCTCAATTAATCGTATTTTAGTCGCGATTACAATTATGGCTTGCAACGATTAAGAAAACAACGTAATCGAAATAAAACGATTTTTATAAAAAAAAATTACTTTTTTTATTTATTTTATTCTTCAGTTGAATTGTACTTAAAGTTCAGGGTAATCAACTGTTGTTCAACATTTTTTTTCTCTCCAATAAATGGATGTTTCAAAGTCAATGAATAATCGCAATTACAATTATTGACCCAAATAATCGAGATTATGATTTTTGCCATAATCCAGCAGCCCTATATTAAGGTCAACATAAGAACAAAGCACAGACCACGTGAGTCCTGAAAGGAACAAACAGGACACATCTCAAGTAGAGACAAAAGCCAATGTCAAAAGATGGGTCTTCTGAGTGTAGTTTTTTAAAAGCTTCTACAGAGACTGTCTATAGGGAGAGTTCCACCGTGTTGGAGCTCCACCTGAAAGGCACGGTCACCTGTAGTTTTTAGACGAGACCGTGTGACCCTGGTCTGAAAACCAATAATATACTGTATATTTTAATAAAAGGGGAGAAGGAGAGCAGACCTTGCGGACGTTGATGCCGGCCGACTTGTCTCCCTGAGCGTGTCTGTTACGCAGCTCCGTGACGGTGGAGATGGGGTTCAGCCCGGCGTTCTCAGCCAGCGTGGAGGGGATCACCTCCAGGGCGTCAGCGTACGCCCGCACGCAGTACGCCTCCATGCCGGCCAGGGTGCGGGAATATTCAGCCAGACGCACGGCCAGCTCGATCTCTGGAGCGCCGCCTCCGGCAATCAGAGCCCTGAGAGGAGGAAGAGGAGAGGAAAGAGACAATATGTCACAATGTGTGCCCAAAAGAAAGGTCGGGTAAATATCTGAAACCTGGGAACATTTAAAAAAGTAATTCCAATGAGTCAAGAAACACAAGCAGTCAGAAATGGGAAGGGAGGCTAAATCTATGAACACCTGAAAATATTAAAGAACAAGCACCCTAAATCTTTTCCCTGGGATATGATAACTATGTAGGAACGCTCCCCGTCCCAGTTGCCGAGACAACCAGGGCTGAATAAAAGGAGAGCTTTCCACATTACTGTTCCTCTATTTCTTACGCTCCAGCAGGAAGAGACTGCAGGAGCGCCTTTGTAAGAGGGAATCTGTTCCTGTACTCAGTGCCTAACACATGCATCAGGATTGTATCTCTGCAGGGAGGAATTGTGTGTGATATTTGTGGAATAAACTCGGCAGTAGTGACTGACCTCCTCTTGACCAGGCAGCGGATGACACACAGAGCGTCGTGGATGGAGCGCTCGGCCTCCTCGATCACCAGCTTGTTGGAGCCTCGCACCACGATGGTCACCGTCTTCCCGGGGCTGGCACAACCTGTGATCTGTGGGGGGGGGGGGGACATCCAACGTTTACTGGAGGTGTTAATGTCTATAGATTAGATGGACTAAGCCCAACCCCTTTTCCTGAGAATGACATCGTATTGGCTGACCATTTTAGTACTTTCAAATTATAATAAGGAAAGATTGACAGGTGAACTTCAAGTTAGGATGTGAACTACACGGGCTGACTCGTATACACAGTAAACAAACTATGCTCATTAACCACATTTAAGTTTATTAACCTTCTCTAAAGAACTGCTAACTCACATTCATAGCAAGTAAAACATGCTTATGAACTCCAACCTTTTTAACCTTTGAACTAGTCACTCAGTTTTGCATTAAAAACCATATTATTTGAACCTTCTCTTAAGAAATCTTTAACTTATTTACATCGTTTTCGAGCCAGGGATACACGTCATTGATTTTAAACTGTCCTAGATGTCAGTACAGAGCCTCCTCTCGATGCGTACCTTCACCAGTTTTCCGGATCCGTCCAGGCTGACCTCCTCTGCCAGCTCGGCTGACCCCAGCATCTCTGGGATGAAGTGGTCGATGTGAGCGATGGGCTTTGTGCCAAGAGTCTGCAGGAGAGAAGACGGGAGACTTTGTTTAACTTTACTGTTAAAATGGGAATATTTTAAAATAAATCATCTCTGGATAGGATGTCCTGGGTGCATAATATTTATACATGAAAGTTAAATGGATCGTTAGTAAATTACATTCATAGAAAGCGTCAAACAGTCCAACAAAACTGGGGAATTATCGACGAAGCTCACAATTTAAGTTTTATTTTCCCATGGGATAACTTCAAAAGGATCAAAGCCAAACGGGTATTAACGCTTTCAGGTAAAGAGAGCTGAGGTAATATCGATATTGTGACATGATGGCCTTATCTCGTAATGGCTGTGTTGTTTTTTCAACTTTTAAAACCCTAAAAGTGATCACAGCAGAAATCTATGAACACCTGAAATACTCAAGTAAAGAACAAGCACCCTAAATCTTTTCCCTGGGATATGATAAATATGTAGGAACGCTCCCCGTCCCAGTTGCCGAGACAACCAGGACTGAATAAAAAAGGAGAGCTTTCCACATTACTGTTCCTCTGTTTCTTACGCTCCAGCAGGAAGAGACTGCAGGAGCGCCTTTGTAAGAGGGAAGGAGATAAGAAGTACTTTATTGATCCCAATGTGGGACATGTTTGCGTTGCAGCAGCATAAAGACACGGCATTGTATATTCAAAATTAAAAAAACTAGAAACATCGCAATAGAAAATAGCATTAATATCGTAATGGCGGTGTTTCTTTATAGTCAAGTCATTTTCAGAACGTCTTGTCTTATTTGCCTGGAGACACCATGTTATTATTTCACATTCCTGATTATAATTTATTTAAAATATCTCATTGCTTAAATATTTAAAGAAAGCACAACTACTCAAACCAACAAAGCCGATAAAGTCTGATAAAAAAAAGGGTCATAATTTAGATCTAAATGTGGTATGACGTAGACTTACATGACAATATGTGTGTAAAAAATACATTATCTTAAAGGTGGGGTGGGTAAGTTTGGAGAAACCGGCTTGAGTGCGCTAGAATTTGAAAATACAGCCGGAGAAAATCTGCCACTTCCTTACAGAGCCCCTCCTCCAACACACACATGACCAATGAGGGCACGAGATAAGTTTGTGCCCAGATGGAAGGCTGACAGGCAGGTAGGCCATCCAGTTACTTTAGCCGGGCCGGCTGATTGGTCGTGCTTTTTACAGCGCCACGGCTTCCACTGATGAAATATTTTAATGGATTTATTGTCAAAGCACTTCAGATATTCATTGCTATCGGGATGTTAAGAGCATTCCATGGAATATAACAAAAAGTGCTTCTCGAGCCGCTTTCTCAAAATTACCTACCCCACCTTTAATACCAAGTTGAAAATAAGACGAGATAAAACTTTATTGATCCCAATTTGGGAAATGTTTGTGCTAATGAGACGATTCAGAGCCTAAAAGTGTCTTTACATGTATACTACCTTAAACATATCGGCTGCACAGGTCTATAATGTTTATCTGTGAGTATTTGGATGCTGCTCACCTTGCAGATGAACTCAATGTCTTCCCTCTCGATCTCCTTCACCACCATGATCTTCATTTTGTTCAGGAAGTGCAGGGCGAGGTCGCTCAGAGCGTCTCTGTGAACGGACGGTTAGTCGTTAGTATGAAGCATTTTAACTCATCAACCCTGGATAGCAAAGTGTGTTCTGGTGTTATCTCTGTGTTTACTAAAGATAATGTATAGTGTGTCCCAGTGTCTCCAGCATCCGTCCCTCCAGAGGGAAAATGTCTCCCAGAAACAAACTGGTGTCGCTGTAGCAAGACATAAAAATTGAATCAGATAATCGACCCGGAGGACTACTGACACAGAGTGTAGCTTGCAGAGGAGTTACGAGCTTAAACACGGCGGCGTGCGTTGAAGCGTCAACCCTAAGCCATTCACTTTGAATGGGCAGAAGCAATCGAATCATATGCCAGTACAAGCTCTAGCCAATCAAACCGCTGCTTGTGTGTCCGGGGCGGGAGATTCATGCGATTGGTTGTTGGTCGAGCGTCAGACCCGCCGGCAAGCTTCAACACACGCCGCCGTGTGTAAGCTCCGTTAGTGTGGTTTCTCCTAATGAGGGGGTCCTCTAGAGAGAGTGTGGTGTGTACCTGTGTGTGAGTGAAACTGTGTGTGTACCTGAGGATGGACTTCTGGATGAGCAGCACGTTGCAGCCGGCCTTCTTGATCTGCTTCACCATGTTCAGGATGTAGGCGCGCTCCTCCCGCAGCACACGGTCCATCTGGGCGTAGTCTGACACCACGATCTGGTTATCCATCTGCACGAAAACACACGGCACGTCAGGAGAGGAACACCATGACAGGAGTTCATCAGAGCCAATCAGAAAGAGGTTTGCAAATGTGGGAATGCTTCTATAATTAAAGCTTCTTTTAAGCGATTTTGAGTCAGAGAAAAGCACTATATAAATCAAATGTATTTTATTTATATAGTGTGCGTTTACTAAACATAATATATAGTGTGTCCCAGTGTCTCCAGCATCCGTCCCTCCAGAGGGAAAATGTCTCCCAGAAACAAACTGGTGTCGCTGTAGCAAGACATAAAAATTGAATCAGATAATCGTCCCGGAGGACTACTGACACAGAGTGTAGCTTGCAGAGGAGTGTGTGTGGGTTATCCTAATGAGGGGGTCCTTTAGAGTGTGTGTGCTGGCGTTAGCCCGCATGTGTGTGCTGGCGTTAGCCCGCGTGTGTGTGCTGGCGTTAGCCCGCGTGTGTGTGCCGGCGTTAGCCCGCGTGTGTGTTCTGATGCATTTCCAACAGTGGAACTCAAATTGATAATGCAATTTGCAAACTTGTTTCTGATCTCTTTTGAAAATAAACACCTACATCAACATACAATATGATATTGATCAGGCGACTCACATCACATTTGGGAGGGGACAGGCAGAACTGGATGAGGCCGATCCTGGCCTTCTCCACGCGGGACACCCCGGTGTTAGAGATCCTCTGAGTGAGCACCAGGCCCTCCACCAGCTCACAGTCATCAATGGTCCCGCTGGAGAACAGGAGGAGAGGGAAATATTGATTACTACGTTGAAGGCCGGCAGGAGTGGAACTAAAATCCCCCTTTAAATGTCATGAATTAAATGAATTCTTGAATGCCGTCTAAAACACAGCACCAAACATCAGATTTATCCCTCTTAAAATATAAAAATTATTATGTTATTATGTGCAATGCATGGTTGTGTTATATGCTGCAAAAAAAATTAAAGTACATCTTAACGCTAAAAGGGATCACACCAGAAACCTATGAACACCTGAAATACTCAAGTAAAGAACAAGCAGCCTCAATCTTTCCCCTTGGATATGTTAAATATGTAGGAACGCTCTCCGTCCCAGTTGATGAGACAACCAGGACTGAATAAAAGGAGAGCTTTCCACATTACTGTTCCTCTGTTTCTTACGCTCCAGCAGGAAGAGACTGCAGGAGCGCCTTTGTAAGAGGGAAGAAGATAAGTACGTTTGTTTTTAACTTGTGATGTGTCATTTTGTGCTGCATGAGTTGTATGAAAAGTGCTGTATAAATAAAGCTTTATTGTTATTATTATATCTCCCTCTCTCTCACCCGAGCTTCTTGATGATTTTGATGTCGTGCAGGTCGACCCCGGTGGCGGTTGCCGGGTCGATGACCCTCATGACGGCGTCCACGCTCATGGGCGCCAGCAGGCTGGAGTACTGCGACACCACCTTGGAGCACAGAGAGGTCGTGGCGCTGTTCAGAAGCGTCTCGCGGTCGCTCAGCAGCACCGGCCGGCTCATCCCCGTCAGAACCTCCACGCCCTTCTCCACCGCCTTCTGGAAGGACTCGGAGATGGTGGTGGGGTGGATACCTGAACCGGGGGACAACATGTCAACATGAGTACTGAGCACTATTCAAATCAACACTAATGATAAGTCAAATGTGTTTATAGCTTGATTGTTCAAGTCATTGAACAACCATGTATGTATGTGCTTTAGGGCTGCACGATATTGAAAAAAACTGACATCGCGATTCCCGATCGCTGAATCGGTTAATCCATAGGTTTTTAACGTCTCTGTATAAAAAAATTATTTCATTTATAATCCATAATTCCATTTGTATGTAAAAATCGCAGAGCAAAAGTTAGCTGCTAATGGTAGCCACCAGAGTGGCTGCTGCTTCCGGTCTTGACAATGCGGCAGTCCAGCGTAGTTTAACACACACACATTACCAAATAAGGAGTGAGTGTGACGCGTAGCCAAAGCCGGAAGCTGCATACACTCTGGTAGCTACCATTAGCAGCTAACTTTTGTGCACCGATTTTTACATAAAAATGGAATTATGGATTATAAACAATTGCTTCAATGCCAGATACATTATCAACCTATGGATCAACCGATTCAGCCGCGGTTTCTCTCGTTTTAATGCCATTGAACACGTCTTTTGATCAGATTGACAGCTACGGTGAGACGATCTCCCGTAAAAGCTCCGTAAAGGTACGTGTTGTGATGTCTGTGTTTGCTTCCCCTGTTGCGAGATCGGATCGCTTAGATACTATACTTAAATAATCTGTGGAGTCTCAGCTTTAATCGGATATATTGTATGTGCAGTTTCGATAAGTAATAAGGGTATCTTTATTTTGAATTCTGTGCTAAAGTGCGTTAGCATTTTTTTTTTTTATGAATAAAACAGCACGTCCCTGCGGTGTGAATACCGCGCATGCGCATATCGCGGTTATCGCCATGACACGGTATATCGTTCAGCCCTAATGTGCATTATGTATATATAATACCTTGCTTTATATCTTGTTAATAATTTGTAAATTCATGTATATTTTCTATTTCCTCGTTTATTTCTTGTCTTTTAATTTATATTGTACAATGACATTTTATGCTAAAAACATTTCCCAAATTGGCATCAATAAAGTTCTTCTTATCTTAACCGAAAATGCCAAATACGATCTGGTTTTAGCTCTAAAGATTGAGACAAAACAGTCTTATCAACAGTCTTTGATGCAAACAACATGACAGCTTTCCCCTCTCACTACCCCACTAACTTGCCTGAAATAAAACTGAGCAGAAAAACAGGTGGATACTGCAGAAAGTTGTGATTCATTCCACTTATATTTTCTAATTAAACGGCTGAAACATCAGTCCTCCGTAGCAAAGCACAACTGCAGAGATAAGCATTTACAATAAGGGTTAGTTTTGTGTCAGGTTCAATGTGTTGCAGCTCTTACCTTTCTGCAGCAGCTTGGAGCAGGCCTCCAGCAGAGCTCCAGCGATCACAACCACAGAGGTGGTGCCGTCTCCAGCCTCGATGTCCTGGGCTTTGGATAGTTCCACTAGCTACAAAACACAAACATTAAATACAACTTTTAAAAGAGCAGTCCATCAATATGTATCTCAAATCAGGTCAAACCTCAGATGGGAGGTTTTATGCAGGATATCAGCCATTTTAACAACATTATACATATTTTAATGTGCATTTTGCATAAACAAATGTTTTCACATGCTACTAGAAGCTAAACTGAAAGCTTTGAGGGAAGCCACACAAACTTAAGAAACAAATGTAAGTAGAAAAAAGGGACAGGTGTATGTCGCATGTGCAGAACAGCAAAGGGGATTAGTTTGAATTACAAAGAAACCCTTAAATGAGCAGTTATGTCTTTAAATAACATAATAAGGCTGTTAAAAAGCGACTTTTCGGCCCTGGTTGAAGCTAATGAGACTGAAAAGGTATATAAATGGTGCTTTATAAAAATAAAAGCATCCATGTTTCAGATGCAAAAGGATCCACACCATCAGACAGGGTGTGGTGCTACGTACCATTTTGGCGGCCGGGTGGAGGACCTGCATCTGCTTCAGGATGGTGGCTCCATCGTTGGTAATGGTCACATCACCCTTCTCATCCTGGATCTGAGACAGAGAGCAGCTGCTTTAGGATCACGACACAACAGCTAGGTGAAGTTAGCATTGAGACAGAAATATGTGTACTGACCATCTTGTCCATGCCCTTGGGCCCCAGGCTGGTTCTGACGGCATCTGCAACAGCTGCCACACAAACAAGGGATGGGTCAGTATAGAGAAACCGATAACGTGCATGGTTCATAAGCATGAGGAATCAAAAACACATTATTTTACTAGAACGCTGACACGAAAAAACATATTTGAATTGTTAAGTTTGGTCTTAGTACACATAGTAAATATTGCATCTTTAGGCTTCAATATGTAGGCATGCCATATATGAAAATAACTTGGTTGAAGGATTAATCAAAATCTACTATATCCATTTTTGTTTATTGGAGTTGCTACAACTGATAAAGCCGACAAATTATGTCTTTTAATATTAATGTGGGTCTTAGACAACATTGCATCTGTAGGTTTCAGGATAATATAATGAACAAAGCACATCAATAATTCACAGCAAGACCAAAGCCCAAAAAAGGGGGAAATACATCCCTCAAAAAGGCCATCGGGTTCATCAGCTAATAACTCTTGAAATCTGTGACACACTTTTATGATTGTATGTGCCTATGTATCCTCCTGTGTTACTGTTTTATTCATTGAACACCCCAGGATATAATATAAAAACATATTTCACTACAGTCTAACTCCAGTCTATATATGGCTCAGTATGCATCACTTAGGCCCGAGCTAAAACTGAGATTGTGTCGAGTCATGAGCATCTTGCAGAGACACAAGAGTCTTGGTGCGTTTTGAATTAAAAATATTGTCTCAAGCTGCTTGAAACTGCACTGAAAGCCACCCAAAATAGAGTTAAATTAGCATTAAAACAAAAAATATGGTGCATATCACATGTGCTGAATAACAAAGGGGATTAGTTTGAATTAAAAAACACCTCTTAAGTTAGTGCCTAATATGTTGTGTTCTTAAATCACATAAAAGGCTGTTAAAAACGACTTATCTTAATAAGATTTCAGCCCTGGTTGAAGCTAATAAGACTGAATAACGGTCCTCTGCCCACAGCTAAGATACTAGGCTTAGCTGTGAGGTTTTGAGCAGGACATTAGCCATTTCAACTACAGTATAAGCACTTTATCTTACCTTAAGGGCGTTTTTGCATTAAAAATGTTGTCTCATGCTACTAGTAGCTACACTGAGAGCTTTGAGGGAAGCCACCCCTTAAGGGACAATTTAAGTAGAAACAAGGAACTGATGGATTTCACATGTGCAGAATAACAAAAGGAGATTGAATTAAAAAACACCTTAAATTAGCAGTTATGTCTTTAAACCACATAGTAAGGGTTGCTAAAAAAAACGTAATTTCGGCTAATAAGACTGAATAACGGTTCCCTGCCCACAGCTAAGATACTAGACTTTAAGGATGTGAGGTTTAGTGCAGGATATTAGCGGTTTCAACTACGCTATAAGCAATTTATCTTAAGTGCGTTTTTGCATTAAAAATGTTGTCTCATGCTGCATGCTACTAGTAGCTAGTAGCTACACTGAGCTTTGAGGGAAGCCACCACAAACTTAAGGGACAATGTGAGTAGAAACAAGATACTGGTGCATGTCACATGTGCAGAATAGCAAGGGGGATTTGTTTGAATAAAAAAACATCTCTTGAAATGAGCAGTTATGTCTTTAAACCACATAGTAAGGCTGCTAAAAAACGACTTTTCTTAACTAGATTTCGGCTCATAAGACTGAATAACGGTGCCCTGCCCACAGCTAAGATACTAGACTTGGATGTGAGGTTTAATGCAGGATATTAGCCATTTTAACTACATTAAATACATTTTAACTTAACTGTAGTGCGTTTTTGCTTAAAATTGTTGTCTCGTGCTACTAGAAGCTACAGACAGATTTGAGGGAAGCCACCCCAATTTAAGAGACAATTTAAGTAGAAATAAGGGACCGGTGCATGTCACATGTGCAGAATAACGAAGCGGATTAGTTTGAATTAAAAAAATACTTCCTAAATTAGCAGTTATTTATTTAAATCATATAATATGGCTGATAAAAAGAGAGATGTTGGCCCTGGTTGAAGCTAATAAGACTGAATAACGGTTCCCTGCCCACAGATGAGATACTAGACTTTAAGGATGTGAGGTTTAGTGCAGGATATTAGCAGTTTCACATATATTTGATATTATTAAATCTTACCTTTAGCAGCAGAGATGTTACTGAAGCGGATCTGGGCCGGCTTGTCGCGGTCCACATACGCCCCTCCTTTGTTTCTCCCCATGTTTGAGGCTCTCATTGATCCCATCGCTTCAGGCATTTTTTACCTAATAATCGGTGGTAAATGTTAAGGGAATAATGGAGAAGGGAATCGCTGATGTTCCGGAGCTGTAACACCGCGGTTCGGCTGCGGATGGACTCAGATAGAAAGATAATTTCCACCCGGTGTCGCAGTCAGAACCTTCGAGAGCGTTCGGTTGCTGCGTAGAGAGGAAGAGGCTGTCAAACTGCGACGTGATGACGTTTTAAGACATGAGGCGTCGATTGCCGATCCGAGAGAATCGAATCACAGTGATGTTTTTAGGAGGTGATTCAAGGCTTTTATTGTAATGTGTACATAGCTACAGTGTAGTTATGACAATTAAAATCTTAGGTCACAGGCTCCCCCAACAGTGCGACACAATAAAACAGATACAATAGTGCAAGTAAATAAAATAAAATAGAATATAATAGAAATAGTGCAGAATAGTCTATATACAAGTAATTGGAATATTGATATTTAGGTGGGAGAAGTACTCAGATGTTGTACTTAAGTAAAAGTAGAAGTACCAGACTGTAGGAATACTCTGTTATAAGTTAAAGTCCTTAAATTAAAATGTGACTCAAGTACAAAAGTATTAGCATCACAATATACTTCAATGTTTTTAAAATAAAAAAACAAGAAAAAAAACTATTCTTGTAGTCCTTCAATAAAAAAGCGTAGCTGCTTAGTTCGTTTTCTAGATCATGTTTATTATACTAACCAGAGGTGGAAGAAGTACTCAGATCTTGTACTTAAGTAAAAGTAGAAGTACCAGAGTGTAAAAGTGTAAAAGTAAAAATCCTGCATTCAAAATATAACTAAAAGTAGAAAAGTATTATCATCAAAATATAGTGAAAGTAGCGACAGTAAAAGTAGTCGTTGTGCAGATTGGTCCATTTCAGAATAATATCTATGATATGTTTTATAATGATTGATCATGAAAGTGTTCTCAAAGCTGGTAAAGGAGCAGCTAGTTTGAATGACTTTGTATACTGCAGGGTAGCTGGTGGATTTACTCCAGGTGGAACTAAAGTCTGATTTAACACTTGATTAGATTTCACATCATTCATCCACATCTGTAAAGTAACTAAAGGTATTACATACATGTAGAGGAGGGAAAGTACACCATTTAAATCTGAAATGAAGTGGGGTAGAAGTACAACGTTGCTTTACATTGAAATACTCAAGTAAAGTATAAGTACCTCAAAATTGTACTTAATAACACTTTTTTAGTCAATCTATTTAAGTGTGAAATATTTAAATTTTTGTCTGGATTATACATTTAGATAATAAGTGATTACATGCTGAGTTTTGTATCCTCTAATTAATTCCTATAGTTGAAACTGTATCATGCAATTAATAAAAACGGATCTTGTCTCGATTAGCTTGGTCTGTTGTAGCAGAGATAGCATTCAGGATGAAACATGTTAGCAAGTGCCTGAAGTAACTGAGCTCTGTCTTGTTTTTGTTTCCTTATATCTTCGTGAATTCACCACATCAGTGATCGGTAGGTGTGTTTCCTGTGTTGAGCTGCTGCTGTCTGTGCTGTGTGTGCCTAATAACTCTCTTTATGGATCAATGTTAGCTTAGTTAGCTTAGCAGAGTCTGGGTTGAAAACAAGCATGGTTTTGCTTCAGCGGCTGTTTTCAGTCTCTCGTGCAGAAGCTGATGATATACATCATGTACAGAGCCATTCAAATGTTTATAATCTCCTCCCACAAAAGCTTGATTGGCCACAATCATATATCTATAGAGGACTATACTGGTGCAACGATTTAAGGTCTTATACATTGATGTTATTTCATATGAAAGGTTTGTTTTGAACCAAAATATGTGCAGATTTAAAAAGGAACAGGTTCCTTTTCTCTTTGATTAGTGCACAATATCAATCAATCAATCAACCAATCAATCAATCAATGTTTATTCATATAGCCCAATATCACAAATGTTACATTTGTCTCAGTGGACTTCACAGTTTGTACAGAATATCAGTATGACAATACGACACCCTCTGTCCTTAGACCCTCTGTCCTTAGACCCTCACATCGTACAAGGAAACACATCCAGAGAAAACCCACAGTTTAAAGGGAACATGGGAGAAACCTCAGGGAGAGCAACAGAGGAGGGATCCCTCTCCCAGGACGGACAGACGTGCAATAGATGCCGTGTGCAAATCGAAGAGATAATACATTTTACAGCATAGGTAGTCCAAAATATTAGGAAATGCATGTGTCTAGACTAAGAAGATGAATCCACGAGGATGTCCACAATCCTGTGGGAGCATCAGGGAAGTAGTATGATGAGTCAGGCAGGGCCGCAGACAGAGACAGGTTCAGCCACGACTTGAAGTCCAGGACTCAGATCAGGACTCAGGATAGAGGATCCAGGACTCACGACCACAGCAACAGGGTTAGCCTCGACTCAGGATCCCGGCGTAGATAGACACCAAAAAGAAATTTGGGGGAAGCTGGGTTATTCGGAACATGAGAGTACACAGGTACAGACAGACAGAAGAAAGAAGTAAGGTTCTTCCCCCCCCCCCCATGACAGTCTAAGCCTATAGCAGCAAAACTAACGTGTCTACGTACATGCACTCCCTTAGGATAGGTTGAGGGAAAGGGGTAGCAAGTAAGGAACAGAGGTGGAGAGGCACAACGTGTCTATACTGCCTCTATTGTGTAGTTTAAAATGTGTGTGTGCTGTTATTGTAATTATTTATACATTTTAACATGTTTCTATGAGCACCTTGCTATAAATAAAATGTTATTATTATGAACAAGCTGAGATTAACAATACAAGTGTTGCTCTGGCAAAACTATTCTTCCAACTTATAAGTACAATGACAACAGATAGAAGGTTATTTTAGTGTAAGCACTGGAGCTGGATCTGGGAATGGAAGCTGAAGGCATGTTGTATACTGTATATATAGGTAGAGATATGTATATAGATATATGATAGAGGTTTCAAGTGTGTCTATATATTTGTCCATATCAAATAAACTATATAAGGATACGGAAATAAGCTCTTAATTCTCACACTTCGAAAGGTTTAACCAGAAGTTTTGTTTGTATGTGACATGCATACTTAGTCACTAACTGTCATGTGATCCAGCCCCGATCATCCTGTGTGTCCTAACCATCGTCTCTTCCCCTCCTGCAGACTGGAGTCATGCTGCCTCTGAAGGAGAAAGATAAACCCGTGGTCCAGAAGCTTCTGTCGGCCGGCTGCTGCGCTCGCTGCGTCCTCAGGTTCTGCTGCGTGAGCGTCCAGGCCGTCTACAGGAAGCCCCACCAGGTAACACTCACCTGCTATACTTAATTATAAGCCTTTGAAAAGTCCTGGGGCACCCTCATATAAATCAGAATCAGAAACAGGCTTATCACCAGGTAGGTTGACACGTAAATAAAAGTAAATAAAAGTTAAACAAAAGTTAAAAACACAGATAGAAAACTATTTTAAGAATCAGTCTAAGCGCACCCTCTCTTGCTAGTAACTGGCTGATCCATCCTGCATCGTGTCATTTATCACCAGGAAACACTCAAAGAACTTCAAGCGTTCATCGGCAACACAGAGAACGGCAAATCCCAAGATTCAGTAGCAGCAGATTCCACAGAGGAAAACAACAAATCCCATGATGCAACAGTACCAGAACCAGCTGATGAACCCGCTGATGACCCGCCGAGCAAAAGAGCGAAACTGGAGCTCAGCGGGACTGAAGCTCCGTCAGAGGAAGACGCTGCGGAGGAGAAACTGACGGAGGAGCCGAGTGTGTGTGTGGTGTGTTTGGGCATCCTACAGGAACTCTGTGGCACGACTCAGGCCGTGAAGGTGTGTGTGCAGTTACATATTCACACACATGTCAGATTGTCAGATTGTGTCTTGCGTCAGATGATCTTGATGTTTTGTGTTCACAGATAGCGGAGAAGGTGAAGGCAGAAAAGTACGAGTTTGAAACTCTGGTTCTGTCTGTGTCTCTGCCCGCTCAGCTGTGTGTCCGTGAGGTCAGTGTGTGTGGTGTGTGTGTGTGATATCATTTAACCATTGTTGGAAGAAGTACTCCCTACTTTGATTAAGTTGAAGAAGATATATTATGCTCATTTTCAGGGTCATATTTGTATTTATTGTCTCTACTGTGACATGTTTCAATGCTTTAATGTTCAAAAAGCTCTTTTTTTTAATATATGTGTGGGAGAGAAACTCCCTTTGGAGGTAACACATGGATTGTAGCCTTTCCAGACCATTTACATGCACACACACTATAACACACATCTGGAAAGGGAAAAGCACAATAAGGCCTCTTTAAAGTATAAATACCACAGTCTGAAGATATTGCATTACAATTAAAATCATGGTACATGAGTAAAAGTGAATAATTATTATCTTAAACATGTACTTAAAGTATCAAAAGTAAAATAAGTTATGTTGAACAGCTCTTTCCAAAGAATATTATTTAATTTGGTTTTATCACTAACATGGGGATGATGTGCAGCGAGGCGGTCATTATGGGGGAAAGAACACCGATCAGGATCCCGACGCAAAGCCACATTCTCAACAAAGTAACGACATGACACCCAATATTAATTGAAATGCTTTTAATAGATTTAGAAAATGTTTTTATTGATTTAAAAAATAGTAGGCTATTATTTATTTAAAATGACATGCATCCGCTAAGAAAAATAGTCCGTTTGAACTACGTAGCAACGGCAGGAACGGCTTCGATAGCGTTTTTGAGGAGCTTTTTGATTACAGATTTGAAAACATCGCTGCTTGCTTTAAAAGTAGCACACTTCATGATGTCAAACCTTGGAAAGTATCTAGATATCCCTGCCCTAATGCCAAAGGAACTGCACACTGAATATGTGTCGCCGTTTGATGTCTATGTCTGGACCGCTGCGTAAAAAGGAGGGTTCTGCCCCGTTACTTCTCCGCTGTTTTCTTGGCCCAGTTTCAGCCAAACTGTATACAGTTCAATCGACCGGACTTCT
>NW_022990633.1:90307-181301 GCF_902827175.1 Gymnodraco acuticeps | reverse complement strand
GGAAAGTCACCGCAGATTGTACGTTAAAGTACAAAAGTATTGGCATCAAAATATATCTGATGCATCAAAAGTAAAAGTATTCATTATGCGTTGTTGGGAGGCATGTGGTGCAGTGGGTGGTGCGTTGGTGTTGGGATCAGGGGGTCACAGGTTCAAACCCCACTGCAGTCAGCATGTGGTTGTGTCCCTGAGACCCAAACTGCTCCTGTGGGGATTGTCCACTGTACTGAGTATGTAAGTCACTTTGGATAAAAGCGTCTAACAAGTGACATGTCATGTAATGCGTGATGGCCCTTATGATTCTATGCATTAATGAGCTCTTCAAAGCAGGTAAAGGTGCTCATTTTAATTATTTAATATATTTATATAATTACAGGATATCTTAACCTATAATTATATGCCAATGTTTATTTATGAGTTGTACTATCCAAATAAATGCAGTGGAGCAAAAAGTACAATATTGGCATCTTAAATGTAGTGGAGTAGAAGTATAAAGTGGCATAACATGGAAATACTAAGGTACAAATAACTCAATATTGTACATTAGTACAGTGCTAGGGTTCATGTACTTTATTAGATTCCAAAAGACAAAACAGGTGCATTGTACATGATTGTCAACATGTGTGGGACATAAAGAGCAGGACCTCACAGTAACACAAATGACCAACGCAGATTTAACTTGAATGCAGATGATTCCACGTGTCATTAGGCTTTAGTAACCAGCGATGGCAAAAGTAAACACATCCTGTACTCAAGTAGAAGTACAGATACTAGTGTTTAAAAATACTCTGGTGAAAGTAGAAGTACTGACTAAACTTCTTTACTCAAGTCAAAGTAAAGAGGCTTTGAAATGTGCTTCAGTAAAAAGTACCCATAACTAGCAGCTGTTTGAAAGAGTACCTGACCTCCCTTTATATTAATAGAACAATAATGTCATTGTTAGCTAATGAATGTTTCCATGCTGAACAACGGCAACATGACAACGTTTCCATTGGTCCCTCTTCTTTAGAGAAGACCAGGAAATGATGGATACACGGATCGTGTTCAAATCAATAGGCACGCAATGACTCTAAAGAATAAAGATCACGCACCAAACACACATTCAGACTAAAGGAACCAGCTGTTTGGAAAATGAGAGAAGTAGAAAGTACAAGTATTTGAGTTCAACATGTAAGAAGTAGAAAGTACAGGTATTTGAGTTCAACATGTAAGAAGTAGAAAGTACAGGCATTTGAGTTCAACATGTAAGAAGTAGAAAGTACAGGTATTTGAGTTCAACATGTAAGAAGTAGAAAGTACAGGTATTTGTGTTCAACATGTAAGAAGTAGAAAGTACAGGTATTTGAGTTCAACATGTAAGAAGTAGAAAGTACAGGTATTTGGGTTCAACATGTAAGAAGTAGAAAGTACAGGTATTTGAGTTCAACATGTAAGAAGTAGAAAGTACAGGTATTTGTGTTCAACATGTAAGAAGTAGAAAGTACAGGTATTTGAGTTCAACATGTAAGAAGTAGAAAGTACAGGTATTTGAGTTCAACATGTAAGAAGTAGAAAGTACAGGTATTTGGGTTCAACATGTAAGAAGTAGAAAGTTCAGGTATTTGAGTTCAAAATGTAAGAAGTAGAAAGTACAGGTATTTGAGTTCAACATGTGAGAAGTAGAAAGTACAGGTATTTGAGTTCAACATGTAAGAAGTAGAAAGTACAGGTATTTGTGTTCAACATGTAAGAAGTAGAAAGTACAGGTATTTGAGTTCAACATGTAAGAAGTAGAAAGTACAGGTATTTGAGTTCAACATGTAAGAAGTAGAAAGTACAGGTATTTGAGTTCAACATGTAAGAAGTAGAAAGTACAGGTATTTGAGTTCAACATGTAAGAAGTAGAAAGTACAGGTATTTGAGTTCAACATGTGAGAAGTAGAAAGTACAGGTATTTGAGTTCAACATGTAAGAAGTAGAAAGTACAGGTATTTGTGTTCAACATGTAAGAAGTAGAAAGTACAGGTATTTGGGTTCAACATGAGAGAAGTAGAAAGTTCAGGTATTTGTGTTCAACATGTGAGAAGTAGAAAGTTCAGGTATTTGTGTTAAACATGTAAGAAGTAGAAAGTACAGGTATTTGGGTTCAACATGAGAGAAGTAGAAAGTTCAGGAATTTGTGTTCAACATGTAAGAAGTAGAAAGTACAGGTATTTGAGTTCAACATGTAAGAAGTAGAAAGTTCAGGTATTTGTGTTAAACATGTAAGAAGTAGAAAGTACAGGTATTTGTGTTCAACATGTAAGAAGTAGAAAGTACAGGTATTTCAGTTCAACATGTAAGAAGTAGAAAGTACAGGTATTAGTGTTCAAAATGTAAGAAGTAAAAGTAAAAAGTCGTCAGAAAAATAAGTAGTGGAGTAAAGTACTGATACCAGAAATATGTACTTAAGTACAGTAACGAAGTATTTGTACTCCACTACTTCCCACCTCTGTTAGAAACTAACATTTTCCAGCTTTCTCACAGAGGATTCAGCAGAAACCTATTTTCCTCTGAGTGGCGTGAGAGATGCCGAGCTCTATTTTCCTCTAAATCTTCTCGACCTGGTCCAGAGGTCAGGGATTGCATTCTGTCCAGGTGAGAGTAAAGGCCAGCTGTCACACTAAAATCCCAAATTGGAGATACAAGTGAAGCGTGGATGACTCTGGCATGGGATCTGTGTGTATTCGTGTTGACTCACCTTCATCTCCTGTCTCTCCCACCTCTCCCTCTCTGTATCTATGGTGGCCCTGAAGGTCAAACTTTGCCAGACGTTAGCGCCTCGCTGGCTGGCTGAAGCCTAATCAAGCGTGCCAGACTATTTCCCCAAACTGAGACTCACCCAAGGCTCAACATAAAGCCATTTCCTGGTGTTGACACTTTGTCATTTGTTACACAGACGTCTCCTCTCCTTCAGCGCGAGAGTTTGTTTAGTTGTGTCTGCTAGCTAAATAGCAAAGGGGACAGGAGGGAGAAAATAGGAAATAGGAGAGGCTAGGAAAGAAAGATGGAGAGACAGGAAGGGAGATCACTTTCTCAGGAAGTCCTTGTGACTATTACAGCCCCAAATAGCTGAACCTTCTTTTGGTAAATTGTTTGAGAAACTGTTAATCCTTTTATGCAAAGAATTCAGGAAATCACTTTTTTTACAAGCCGACCCATAGTCTGTGCTGCTTTTTTTTACGTACCAACAAGCTGCATAAACCAGGTGTTTTATTTAAGGTATTGCTCTAGAAATGGTTCAGTTGTTTCGTTTAGGCCTTGGTCAATAGCAATGAAATGTGTTTATCTCCTGAGACCCAGAAAGAAAAAGGTTTCAAATGTCCTTTTTTTATCACACAAGTCTTTAGGGTGGTATAAACATAATGACTGACAAAAACTAAAATTATGTATTTTTATTTTAGTTTTTTTGTGTGTCCTTTGTAGAGGACATCGGGTGTTAGTTATGCGGAGTATAGTATACAAACAACATTAACATACAAGTACATTTAGACAACATTAGAGCACAACAACTCAATGCAACAAATACTGAGCCCTCATTTGTAGTACTCCATCCTTTTTGAAATGCAGAGATACATCTGACACTTGAGGCACTTGATGTATGTTTTCCCCGTGCATCCGTCTGCCATGAACCCTACAGAAACCTACGTGTTAGTTTGGCCCATAGTGGACTCCATTTATGTTGTGTAAAATGGGGGAAATAAAAAGTTAGCAAATCCCATTCATAAAAACATTTAGTTTTAGATCAAATAAGTATTACACTGCTCTGAAAACTCGCTACACTAACTCCTAAGATGTTCCTTACTATAAGTAATTAAAATATTGAACTCACAACACTGGTAATTAAAAACTTACCATTTCTCTTTCTATAAATAGTGCTTGTGTAGATGGACGCCATTTTGAAATACAATGAAATTATCTTTTTCAAAGCCATACCCCCACATATGTCACATGTTTGAAAAGCCCAGGATGTCCTCTGTGGAGTGCAGTTGGACTGAATGCTGTGACATGTATAACCTCATAGTTATGGACCAAAACACAACGTGCTCCACAGAGGACAACAATGAATGGGTGGGTCTCGAACCATAGATACGCACTTTTGGGGAGTCTTGTTCAATAGTCAAAGAAGACTATTTGTTTGAACTGAAATGTGATAATTATATGATTTTGACTCAATAAAGTGTCTCAATTTTAATAAATTTGTGTATTTATGTGCGTAAAACTGCAGTAATTAGTACAAATGACATCTAGTTTTACATTTCTCACTTCTGGCGGATCTGACTTGGCAAATGTTTCTTAATATTGCAGAGTTTGTGGTAATTCTTCTCAACGAGGGATGGATATAAAGAGGGATGGATATAAAGAAGGAGGGATAGATGGACGGAGCTAAATAATATGAAAAAGACTATAGAAACAGGATCATCTGACAGATCAGGGTTGCCAAGTGTCGCCACACCAACCCCCAAAAAAAGATAAAGGGGCGGTGAGGCAGAGAGAAAATGAAGGTAAGGCGGGCGGCAGGGACATAAAATGGGATTTCATGTTTGAAAAAAAGAGAGAGAGAAACGAGTGAGCAAGTGATGCGTGGAGATGGGGTTGAAACAGGGGGAGGGATAAAGAGAGGAGAGTAAATGAGGGAGGGGAAGGATGGAGTGTGGCGAAAGAGACTCAGTCCATCATGCTGTGAAAAGAGGAAGGACAACGTTTAAGCAGGATTTATCGGCCGTGTCTATTCACTGGAATAAGGCTTGCGATATAGATCATTATGGAGGACACATATAGACATGCACCTGAGAGGGGTCACTCACTTTCTCTCAGAGGACCCCACCTCTAAAGCTGGACCTGTGGTGGGGGGGGGGGGGCATTGATGGATTGACTTGTTGATGTCTTTTATACATAACTATGTGTCCCTGGTGTGTCAGGGGACTCACAAAGTGTCAGAAAACAAAACCCTCTCTCTTTTCCTCCGTACCCAAATCTCTAAAAACGGAGGAACAACGGAGCTGATCCAGATTTGCGTCCGATGTGACGTAATATCGGAAATGTGGGCTGGCTTTACGCCCACGGGCCCAATCAGAAACGTTGCTATCAGAAACAAAGCCTGACTGTTTAGGACGTAATATGGTCTTTGTGTACATTAGCAAACATCGCTAACACTCAGAACTAACCTGTACTGGAGAGAGTATGCGTAAAGAAGCAGGAAATAAAAGAAAGTATGGAAGTAGCCACACAAAACGAAAAACAACATGGAATGAATGTCCATAATGTCTTAAATGTGTAAAATCAGCTGAAAGAACCAGTCTGTGTTGTATAATATATTAAATACTGTTTAATATGTATTCAAGCCATTTGGAGATTGTACAAAACACCGACAGGATTTGGTCAATAAATGAATAATTACAACAAAGTAGAATGCTATTAAATATACAGCATTTCCTTTAAAAAGAAAAGTCTCAGCAGAATTCAGAGGTAACTTTAAGGCCAATGAACCTTTAAGAATTCAAGGAATCCCTAATTGTGCCAAACTTCTGCAAACGCCTCAGGTAAGCAGGGTATGAACCGTATGAACCAGCACACGTTGTTGACCTTCATCAATGCACCCAATCATTATTGAAAAGCCTTTCTGCACATATTTAAATCCACCATGCAACATTTATGCCGTGTTTCCAGGTGTCATGCAGACCAGAAGATCATAATTTGTCCGATAGTATCTCTGGGAATGTGTGTCCTCATGTCTCACAGTTATTTAAAGACGCTTTCATGTTGCAGGACAGACGATGTGTGTGCTTCTGAACAGAGGCTTTCTTGTGTCCAAGTAAGTGAAAAATCTCATTATCGCTCACCGTAATGCGACGTAGGATTGACCTTATTCCCAGGGTGGCTTTCAAACTACATCACGAGATGGTAAACTCCACACGACATGGAGGACATGCACACACTATGTGCATTGAACATAGATGATAGAATTAAGCCAATCAGAACGAAAGCTATATTTAAGTTGGTGTCACATAAAGTAACAGGAGTTATTTCTAAAATATGGTTCTTGCATCAAAACATCTCTTCGTTAAGTTGTTTACAAATAAGATTAACCCTCCTGCTGTGTTCGGGTCAAATCTGACCGATTTACTACTTTCATCAATCATAACTTTTTTGTTTTACATTCGATTGCATTAAGGCTTTATGATATCCTTCACAGTAGACATTTGAACATATACAATGGCTGATCACCACTTTCATTGGATTTTGGAGGATTTAGTCAACTTTGTAACACCATGGTGTTCCCGGTCTGACCGCCATAAAGAAAAGGAATTAGTAACCATCCGGATCAGATAAAACACACACACACACACACACACACACACACACACACACACACACACACACATACTCTAGATGTGTCCCCCCCCTTA
Source organism: Gymnodraco acuticeps (assembly GCF_902827175.1). Taxonomy (NCBI): domain Eukaryota; kingdom Metazoa; phylum Chordata; class Actinopteri; order Perciformes; family Bathydraconidae; genus Gymnodraco; species Gymnodraco acuticeps. The sequence continues at coordinate 174,873 of NW_022990633.1, read as the reverse complement.
TGTGCCCAATCCCCCCATGTGAATCACACACACACACACACACACACACACACACACACACCCACACACACACACACACACACACACACACACACACACACACACACACACACACACACATAGAACAATTTGATACATTTCCCGCTCTTATGTGCCCCTCCCCCCACATGGATCAAACCTGGCACACGCAATACATGTTCAGTGTCTATTCTTTGTACATTTACTGCAGTTTTTCATGTATACCAGTAGTCTGATACAATATGTACAGTTTGAAAGAGTGTTAAATGACATGTGGTGATGATTAATGGTTTTTGGGTTAATGTAATATCAGTTAAAACAGGACCGGTCAAATGTGACAGCGAACACCAAAGTAAGGGGGAAACGAAGACAACAGGAGGGTTGATACAGTGTTCAGTTTTCCACTTTTGGTCCGATCAGGATTTAAACGAAAGTCAATTGTCTACAGACTGAACTGACATGATACCATTATTGAAGTTAGGGTTAGGGAATCAAAATCACTTATTGCATCATTTGGAACGACATTGCAACTGCGATATGATTCACAATATTGAAATGATTGATCTTATTGAATCATAATTATAATAATTATGAATACAAAAAAGATATATGTAATTATTATGCGGTGATTTTTTAAGAGATTCTGTACCATGTCTTGCTGAGTCTCTATAGTACTTTGTGTAGGTTGGGATATATCTGTAACTTCACAATACTTCTTTCACAATGTTATTTCAAAACATCCTATAATTGGATTATTGCATATTCAATTTATTGTGCAGCCGCTCATTAAAGTGTTTATTCTCTTCATGTGTCGTGATGAGACCGCTGTCACATGCTGGTCTTCAGATTGTTCCAGTGTAAGGATAGTTTGGGTGTTTTGTTAAAGCAATGCTGTAAAAGTGGTATGCAACACAACAGGAGCATACAGCCTATGTATAAAGCATGTGTTAAAGGGCAGTGTGTGTCAGATACTGTCTTATAATGCAATTATTGTTAAGCCACAGCAAACTCACCCCCAAACCCAATGTTCAACACCGCTATCCAAGCCAACAAATATTAAGAGTGTCTGCGTGTACAGCCCAAATGTGTCGTATGCTTTTTTCTGAGAAACAACACTGTGCAAGAACTAAGAGCTCAACAACAACTGCTCCCTAATTAGCTGTTCAACCTACGTTCTGCAGTGCATTTACATAAAATGTTTCTCCACTTGTGGTCCCTTGAGTTTCCTTTTGTGTCTGGAGTCGATATACTGCAAAGGGTAAACAAACGCTCTACAGTTCGACAGGGAAAATCCTTCTTTAGCGACGCAGAGAAAGTGAGACCACTGCAGAGAGTGAATGGTAATTTCATTTGGAAGAGGACCAGTGAATTAAAGCCATTGTTGATGGGCTCAGTATGTTAAGGAGTGTACATCAGACTCCATTATCATTACGGTGATTCACAACAGATGGCCGTGAAGAAGGAAGGAGAGAGAGAGAGAGAGAGAGAGAGAGAGAGAGAGAGAGAGAGAGAGAGAGAGAGAGAGAGAGAGAGGAGAGAGAGAGAGAGAGAGAGAGAGAGAGAGAGAGAGAAACGGAGGTAAGTAGACGGAGCGTGTTTGAGAGAAAGTGGATGTCTAGACTGCAGTGTGTGTGTGTGTGTGTGTGTGTGTGTGTGTGTGTGTGTGTGTGTGTGTGTGTGTGTTGTGTGTGTGTGTGTGTGTGTTGTGTGTGTGTGTGTGTGTGTGTGTGTGTGTGTGTGTGTGTGTGTGTGTGTGTGTGTGTGAGATGCTCTGTCGGAGGTTTCTGATTGTAATGACTGCAGTAAGGTTACAGGTCTAATTAGTGGAAGCGCTGCACAATCAGGAGCCATTACTGTACAAATACCTTGGATAAAGTCAGGAAGGTTACAGAGTTTCTCTGACTTTAGCTGCATCATAGTCTGCTTTGCATTAAGTCTCAGTGTTTCTACTCCATATGTAGCTCTGACTGCATGTAGAAGCAAGGCAACATGTACCTCTCATTACAGTCCTTTTGTATCTAGGCGAGCTACCCGCTGCAGTGGAAACGCGCCATTTTACAACGCCTATGCCCTGTACGTTTGAATATCCATATTTCTGTGAACCAATTCACAGTTCTCACTTAGATTCAAGATGCAAGGCTTTATTAGCTTTAAAACTGAAGTCACAGGCTCCTCAAACAGAGCAACATGAATATATATAGGATGTAGAACAAATAAAACAGATCAAATAGTGCAAGAGAATGTTTTCAGATGTGCAAATAAATACAAATACAATTGAAAAAGTGCAAGAAGAGTCAAAATACAAGTAGCCTACATGGAATATGATATAAGACTTTATTTACCCCGAAGGAAATTGTTGTGCCAGAGTTACAAAAATAAAATAAAAACAGCACGATTAGTAAAACTGTACACCAATGGCGCATTTCCACTACAGCGCGGTTTAAGCGTGCCGAGCCGTGCACTGCCCGTTTTTGGTTGCGTTTCCACTTGGCGTAGTTCCGGCTAGCGGGTCCTTTTTCAAAGTTTTCTGGCCCCATAAAATCCAGGTTCTTTCCGGGCCAACAACCGGGCTGAGTTTGCTAAACTAGAGAGAGAGAATCGCTGGCAAGGGGGCTACAACTACAACAAGATGAACATATTTGACCGTGATTTAATTGTAATACACGTTTCAAAATGATGCCGAAGTAACAACATACTGATACCGGTTAGTAAAAACCATGAATTAATGCTTTGACAAGTCTGCAGACAGACGGCAGGCGAAAAACCTTTTAAAATGCGTGTTTTCTAAATGGAGCTTGGCTAAGCTAACGTTATATATGTTCCGACCGTCCACACTCACAACAACGGCCTATACAGACATAAATAAACCAGCGACTGTATTCGCCATGACACAGACAGTCTGTGGTTTGTACTTGTTTAACTTTTGTCTAGTTTCTGAACAGATATGAAGAGCTGTGAGCTTGAGTGCTAACAGCTAACAGCTGTGTTGTTTTTGTGTTTCGCATTGAAGATGGCGTCACGGCTCCGCCTACACTGCGTTACTATAGTTACTGCCCCAGCTACTAAACTGTAATGGAAACGCAGCATAAAGTGAGGCTGTCCTACCAAGGCCTAACCATTAACCATACCGTACTAAGCCGAGCGAGGCCCTGCAATGGAAATGCGCCATGACAGTGCAGTAAAAAAGAGCAATTAAATATCTACATGACACGTAGACGGTCACATCATTAATGTTATTACCAGCAATTAGGAGTGCAACAAAAAAACAACCGTAGTGGCAGATACCAAATTGCACGTTGTCATAGCACATTATTAATAATATTATTAATAACATTGCACATGTTATATAGCAGCGAGTGTTTTGTAATGATGGTAATGATATTTATATTTATATTATATATATATTAGATAAATAATTAGCAAGATGCAAACTGTTGAATGTTTATGGATGTTCTTTAAAAAGTCCTAAGAGCAGTAATCCTGTGTTACATAACCGTGTGTCAGGTAATGGTGTATGTTGTTTTCATTATAGCAACATTTTAGTCTAAGTACAAGTCGAGCTACACACCTGATCTAAACCTGTTGTGATCCCTCACATTACAGAGGACTACTGCACTGATTTCACACAATAAGTTCACTTTATTCGAGTGCAGGTGTATAACGTCTCCCATGGCTCTCAAGGGAGCTTTTCAAAAGGAAGAATAATGCCATCAAGGTTAACATTGTTGCTTTACAAAAACTGGATATGTGTGAAATGGAAGTGCAACACGACATCATCAGATTGTTATGACTCCACAAAGTCCCAGGAGAATATGCATGAAGTGGTTTTTAAGTGAAATTCCACTCATACAGGTCTTTGTGAGTGACTACTACATTAAATAATGTTGTGATCTGTGCGGATGTGATAAACTGTCTCAAGTAATGTCACTTAAGACCACAAGTTAGCAAATGAAAAGTGGGGAGTCTGCAACGATTCTCCTTCACACTCAAGGCTACGTTAGCTGTGACTAACATAATATGCTTAAACTGTGTGCAGTAACGTTATGGGTTGTAAGGGTGCCAGGATGTTGACAATTTAGAGGAATGTGTGATATATCAAAGAAGATATAACTGGATCTGCTGCAACCATTTTTAAAAGTCAAATAGTTTACACCTTTTCAGGTTTATTTAAGAATAATTGGAGAATATTCTGCAATGTTCAAACAACCCTTTCTTCTTCTCATTCTGCCTGCCTGAATGTAGCTGGATTCTGCCTCTTTTATGAATGTGCTGATCTCCTGAAAAAGGCAAGTCTGCTGTGATTGGTCAGCGTTTCCGGGGTCAGCCGTCATCAATCACTCTCCGATCCAACCTGCATTTCACGTGTGGCTGTAACTCTTTGTTTACTGAAAGGAGAATGCAACTTCCAGCGCAGATAATAACCAAAATCAACGTTTATAATCCAAAACATTCATACATATGTTCGTGCACATCCAATGCGAAATTCGGGAGAAAGTATAAACACCTGCGGCCAAGATTGAAGATTTCCCTGATGTTACGCAGGGAATTAAGCCAATATGTGTCTCTGTGCCCGGTTTATATGCAGGAACATTGTAAACCGCTAACACAGGGAATGTTTTATGTTTATGTGTGATCTAGAAAACACTAGAACTACGAGATGTGTGGATAATTTGTAGCTATGGACAAAGAAAGAAAAGGCTAAAAGATAAGATGTACTTTGTTAATCAAAGCAAACAAAACAAAACAAGGCATTGCACATAATAACAAATCTATAAACGGTAACCTCCATAAACGTATCATAATAATAGTGTCTGGCTTGGACCTAAAGACATACTACAGAATATCAGTTTACGATGGGAAACCTCCAGTAAGTATAAAGCCGGCCTCTGAGTGGCTTTCTCTTTCCCTCTGAGTTTTCCTTTCAGACAGTTTCTCTCCAGAATCAGAGGTGTGAGGGCAGACCGAGAGGAGGGAGTAATGTCTGCCAAATGAGACGCCACAGCTGCACATCTCTGGCCTGATTTCCCTCCCGCGCAGGTGAACCAAATTGTTACCGAGGTTACGCCCGGTGACGGTGATCATACATCATGTGAGAGACGGACTGTTTTCAGGGAGGCTTGAAAGAGGTGGAGAGGTCGAGAGGTCACTGGAGGGATGTTTAATGAATGCCAAATGATCCTCTCTGCCACCAACGCCCTCAGGGAGACAAAAAGTGCTGTGCATTGACAAAAAGACACACACACACACACACACACACACACACACACACACACACACACACACACACACACACACACACACACACACACACACACACACACACACACACACACACACACACACACACACACACACACACACACACACACACACACACACACACACAGACAGACAGACAGACAGACAGACAGACAGACAGACAGACAGACAGACAGACAGACAAATGATAACGGTGTCTGGTCCTCTTTGTCCTCCATGCTCTTTGCCCTGTGGGTGCATGTGGTGGTGCTCCTGCTGTGCTTCAGTTATGGAGAATGTGTTTGCGTATGGTTTTGGTTAGGAAGGAGTCCTGTGTGGTTTATTCAGGGCAACACATTCAATTTAAATTGATTTATATAGCCCAATATCACAAATCACATTTGTCTCAGAGGGCTTCACAAATCAACAAACACAAATGACAATTTAAAAACAACATATCTGAGAGTATATTAAAATGACAAGAAAATTGTGAAATTACCAATGAATGGGTACATAACACAATGACACAAAGACCAGTCCTAACTGTACGCTGTACTAAAGAGGAAAGTCTTCAGCCTACTTACCAAGAGAGCTGATTTATAAAGACATGATGGCTGCACAAGTTGGTGAAAAAGTCATTTTGCCTTTAATGTGGACGATATCAATCAATCAATCCAATTAACAACTTTATTAATACCATGATTAATTATGTATTACACGATAAATAGTTCATAGCATCACAATAAATAAGTAAATAAATAATCAAGAATTTAAAAGTTTGAGTGCAGAGGGGATGAATGATTTTGAAAAAGTGATTTGTCTTAAGAGCAGGAAGAGAATATCTACGCCCTGATGGCAACTTATGCATATATTATGATAAACAAATGGATTATTAGCTTAGTAAAGGAAAGGCAAATGCACAGACTACTGACCCTAACCCCTAACCCTTTAAAAGAAGCCAAATATACTTAGGTATCATGAACAATACAAAAAACTACACTTTTTTATAATTCAATATGACTTTGGAATTAAAGGAATAACAAAATACTTAAACAATTCCTGCATTTCTGCAAACTTGATATGTTTTCCCAACAGTAGAATACAAAACATTTAACACCTTTGGCTGTGTGGGTCTGTTTGGATACGGCAGTGTTTCTGAGTGTGAAATGTTTGTTTGTATTTTTGACGGTTGGATTTTTGCGATAAAAACCAACGTCATTTAGTTTGTTTGCGAGTATAAAATATAACACTTACTAATAACAAGTTTAAGCCAATGTTCTAAACACTGTATCCTAAAAGTTTACTTACTAAGAATAAAATATTAATAAAGTATTGGAAATAAATCCCCATAATGCTGAAAACAAAACATATAAAACACAAGGTTTAAAGCTCATGATTAAATTGAAAGTATTTATATTTAAGGTCTTAATTCATTATCAGAGTTGAAAGAAGTACTCAGAGCCTTTGCTTCAGTAAAAATAGCAATTGACGTTGTTACATTTTATACATCCCAATCCATTAGTTGTTTTATATTTTGTCTTAAAGGACCCATGTCATGCTTTTCCGGTTATCACCCGTCCCCTTGTGTGTTATGAAGGTTTTTCTGCATGTAAACGGTCTGCAGAGTCACAAACCCTCAAAGTACACCCTGTAGCGAGTAAAACTCTAACACAGAGAAGACCTGTCTGTGCTGCCCCAGAACGCCTCGTTGGACATTTCTCTTGTTCCATTGTTTGCTTCCTGGGTTCTGTGACATGTGAACTCCCAGATCAACAACAAATGACCGGATTGGCCCAAATGGACCAATCCGCGGAGCTCCTCACACGCCAGGATCCCTTGGCTAACTATCAGGGAGTCCCATTGACTTGCATAGAGCTCCCTGGTAATAGACGAGTTGGGATGGCGGAGAAATGCTCTCCACAGACCCATTGACTCACATCGTTATCAACCTTTTTCTTACTCAATATCAAGCCACACTTATTGTTTTTACTTCAGCTGTGAGTGTTTGTGTGCTCAGGATGAGTTTCGCTTGTTCTCGCTGTATCGCCGACCCGGAAACCTGTCCGCTCCTCGCAGCAACGAGCCTCGCAACGTCCCGACCAATCAGAGCACACTGGGCTCACAGGGAGGGGGGGGGGGGGGCAGGAGCTCCAACAAGCCGTGTAGGACAGAGAGTGAATACACACACTATACAGAGATGCTGTGAGAAACCAATGTGAGTTTGATCTATTCTAGTAGACCTCAACAATGGAAATATGATCAGTGGAAATGGCCACGACATGGGAGCTTTAATAATATGAACCTCCAAAGTAACTACTATCTAAAAGTATTACATAAATGTAGTGGAGTAAAATGGGCAATATTGTTTCCAAATGGTAGTGGAGTAAAATGATGATGTAGCATGAATTAGAAATACTAAAATATAAGTCACGTACCACCAAAGTGTATGTGCTGTATTTAGTATGTAATAAATTATTCATGATGATTATAAACACACAAACTAATTTGGATGTGCTCTCAAAGTAAACAGTCAAACACAATCTAATCACACTCAACATTGTAGGTTGAACATGTTCGTTTGTTTCTCCACAAATGCCCCAGAGTTCGTGTTAACGTTGTGAATTGATCGGGGATGAAAGTGATTGGATGATTCGTGACTCTGTCCTATACGAGGATTTGCTGATGATGATTTCTGTGGAGCGGAAACAAAGAAACATCGCAGCTGCCAGCTCAGCACTTTTCAATATTCACTTCTTATTTAATTATGTTATGTTTCAGCAGGAGAATATATTCAGCAAGACATAAAATGTCCCCTTTGTTTTCCTGTCAGTGCTCGGGATATATTGCATTCATTTCTTACTGCTCTTTTTCTGCTGAATTGTATTTGGTGATTTAGATATTTGATCATACGTATTGTCTCAGAGTTTGACTTGTTGTAAGAGTATGTTTTAACCCACCATAACTCAGCTGATTTAAACACATTAACCTCAAAATCAGGGATGTATTAAAGCTATATTCTATATTAACTTCATTATAAGACGTGACAGATATTGTATAGATAATTTTTAAGATGGAGCATTAAGAAGGGGCTTTTGTGAGTTACTATAATTGATATTCATCTGATGGTTCATGAACATTATAGGCTATAGGTCTGAGTTTTCCGTTGGTGTTTACTTCCTGTCTGTCTTCTTCTGCTGTTCCCTTTAGTGTTTACTTCCTGGCTGTCTTCTTCTGTTGTTCCCTTTAGTGTTTACTTCCTGTCTGTCTTCTTCTGTTGTTCCCTTTAGTGTTTACTTCCTGTCTGTCTTCTTCTGTTGTTCCCTTTAGTGTTTACTTCCTGGCTGTCTTCTTCTGTTGTTCCCTTTAGTGTTTACTTCCTGTCTGTCTTCTTCTGTTGTTCCCTTTAGTGTTTACTTCCTGCCTGTCTTCTTCTGTTGTTCCCTTTAGTGTTTACTTCCTGTCTGTCTTCTTCTGTTGTTCCCTTTAGTGTTTACTTCCTGGCTGTCTTCTTCTGTTGTTCCCTTTAGTGTTTACTTCCTGTCTGTCTTCTTCTGTTGTTCCCTTTAGTGTTTACTTCCTGCCTGTCTTCTTATGCTGTTCCCTTTAGTGTTTACTTCCTGGCTGTCTTCTTCTGTTGTTCCCTTTAGTGTTTACTTCCTGTCTGTCTTCTTCTGTTGTTCCCTTTAGTGTTTACTTCCTGTCTGTCTTCTTCTGTTGTTCCCTTTAGTGTTTACTTCCTGTCTGTCTTCTTCTGTTGTTCCCTTTAGTGTTTACTTCCTGGCTGTCTTCTTCTGTTGTTCCCTTTAGTGTTTACTTCCTGTCTGTCTTCTTATGTTGTTCCCTTTAGTGTTTACTTCCTGTCTGTCTTCTTATGTTGTTCCCTTTAGTGTTTACTTCATGTCTGTCTTCTTCTGTTGTTCCCTTTAGTGTTTACTTACTGGCTGTCTTCTTCTGTTGTTCCCTTTAGTGTTTACTTCCTGTCTGCCTTCTTCTGTTGTTCCCTTTAGTGTTTACTTCCTGTCTGTCTTCTTCTGTTGTTCCCTTTAGTGTTTACTTCCTGTCTGTCTTCTTCTGTTGTTCCCTTTAGTGTTTACTTCCTGGCTGTCTTCTTCTGTTGTTCCCTTTAGTTTTTACTTCCTGTCTGTCTTCTTATGTTGTTCCCTTTAGTGTTTACTTCCTGTCTGTCTTCTTATGTTGTTCCCTTTAGTGTTTACTTCCTGTATGTCTTCTTCTGTTGTTCCCTTTAGTGTTTACTTCCTGGCTGTCTTCTTCTGTTGTTCCCTTTAGTGTTTACTTCCTGTCTGTCTTCTTATGTTGTTCCCTTTAGTGTTTACTTCCTGTCTGTCTTCTTCTGTTGTTCCCTTTAGTGTTTACTTCCTGGCTGTCTTCTTCTGTTGTTCCCTTTAGTGTTTACCTCCTGTCTGTCTTCTTCTGTTGTTCCCTTTACATCCTGGGTGTTTCTCAATGCCGAGTAAAGCTGCTCCAGAGCCACTATTTCAAGCATACTACATCATCGAGTGCCGCCGAAGGACTGTTCCAATGTCCAGCATACTTGGAATTCTACTGAGCCCGGCGTACTTCGTAGCAAGACATTTCGAGGCTGCACATGTGTAGACTCTGCGGTCTTAAAATCCCCACAATGCTTTGCGCACGGACCATATTCCACAAATCTGTGGCGGAAAATGTAAGGGGGGGCTTCTCATATGACGCACACCTGCACACTTGCTCGCCTGTTCCACTCTTCGTTTTCCGAATGCCAGGAAGTATTCTTGCCTCGCTTCTGAAGCAAGTGACTCGGAAGACATGTGCTACCAAGCAAGCGTACTCGACATTGAGAAACACCCACTGTCTGTCTTCTTCTGCTGTTCCCTTTAGTGTTGACTTCCTGTCTGTCTTCTTCTACTGTTCCCTTTAGTGTATACTTCCCGTCTGTCTTCTTCTACTGTTCCCTTTAGTGTATACTTCCTGTCTGTCTTCTTCTGCTGTTTCCTTTGGTGTTTACTTCCTGTCTGTCTGTATTATGCTGTTCCCTTTAGTGTTTACTTCCTGTCTGTCTTCTTCTGCTGTTCCCTTTAGTGTGTACTTCCTGTCTGTCTTCTTCTGCTGTTCCCTTTGGTGTTTACTTCCTCTCTGTCTTCTTCTGCTGTTCCCTTTAGTGTGTACTTCCTGTCTGTCTTCTTCTGCTGTTCCCTTTGGTGTTTACTTCCTGTCTGTCTTCTTCTGCTGTTCCCTTTAGTGTTTACTTCCTGTCTGTCTGTATTCTGCTGTTCCCTTTAGTGTTTACTTCCTGTCTGTCTTCTTCTAGTATTCCCTTTAGTGTTTACTTCCTGTCTGTCTTTTTCTGCTGTTCCCTTTAGTGTGTACTTCCTGTATGTCTTCTTCTGCTGTTCCCTTTGGTGTTTACTTCCTGTCTGTCTTTTTCTACTGTTCCCTTTGGTGTTTACTTCCTGTCTGTCTTTTTCTACTGTTCCCTTTAGTGTTTACTTCCTGTCTGTCTTCTTCTGTTGATTCCTCTAACATCCAGCGCTCTGTCTTTTCACCTCTTTCCTTCTCTTGGTCTCTCTTTATTTTTCTTTAATTGGGAGTGTTATTGATTTCTTTACTGCGGACAGTTTAGCCATCATGAATCCAAAGTCTTGTGCTTTCCACAAATGTAAAAATGAATAATCAAAAAGTATTCCATGGTGTTTTCTGATGGAGAAAACTAATGTGTGTTGTCCAGAGCTGACGTTAATTCGACCGGACATCCTTAGCAACGGTCATGTTATCCTTAGCAACTCTCAGCTGGTGAGTATTGACAACCTCTGATATGCCAAAATCGACCAATCAGAATCGAGTATTCAACCAAGCCATGTAAATAAAAAATGCCATATAATCCCTTTGAGAGAAACTACAATCCACAACTGCTTCAAGTTATGACGTAAAAAAAAGCCAGTGAGGGAACAGGTGCAGATATAGTGCAATGTTATGTTGATGTACATCGTGTCGTGTGTGTTTAATTATTAAAGCAAACCATGTATTCCTTTTGTACATGTTATAGAGTTGCATCATCTCCTGGGTTTCCTGAACTGATTTGCCAGCTTTCCGTTCCGGCTGAGAGCAACATTGTCCATAATGAAGTAAAATAAAAACACCAATACCGAGAATGAATTAGGCGCCCCCCCCCCCCCCATGAATGTTTCCATGCTGAACAACGGCAACATGACAACGTTTCCATTGGTCCCTCTTCTTTAGAGAAGACCAGGAAATGATGGATACACGGATCGTGTTCAAATCAATAGGCACGCAATGACTCTAAAGAATAATGATCACGCATCAAACACACATTCAGACTAAAGGAACCAGCTGTTTGGAAAATGAGAGAAGTAGAAAGTACAAGTATTTGAGTTCAACATGTAAGAAGTAGAAAGTACAGGTATTTGGGTTCAACATGTAAGAAGTAGAAAGTACAGGTATTTGGGTTCAACATGTAAGAAGTAGAAAGTACAGGTATTTGGGTTCAACATGTAAGAAGTAGAAAGTACAGGTATTTGGGTTCAACATGTAAGAAGTAGAAAGTACAGGTATTTGGGTTCAACATGTAAGAAGTAGAAAGTACAGGTATTTGAGTTCAACATGTAAGAAGTAGAAAGTACAGGTATTTGAGTTCAACATGTAAGAAGTAGAAAGTACAGGTATTTGAGTTCAACATGTAAGAAGTAGAAAGTACAGGTATTTGGGTTCAACATGTAAGAAGTAGAAAGTACAGGTATTTGTGTTCAAAATGTAAAAAGTAGAAAGTACAGGTATTTGTGTTCAAAATGTAAAAAGTAGAAAGTACAGGTATTTGGGTTCAAAGTGTAAGAAGTAGAAAGTAAAAAGTCGTCAAACAAATAAGTACTGGAGTAAAGTACTGATACCAGAAACATGTATTTAAGTACAGTAACAACGTATTTGTACTCCACTACTTCCCTCTGACTCGCAGTCAGACAGGAAATGAGTTAGCAGGTGAGAACAGGTGTTTTTAGGGACAGATGTAATTCACATGTTGTGCGAGTGTTCATGCTGTGTGTAATCCACAGGTTCTGATTTCAGTACCTTGCAAAAAAGGAAACACAACATAATCTCTCAGTGTCAGAGTCTGGATTATGCAAATATCTGAGGCGAGACATTGAATCAAATGTTAAGAATGAGGCAGATATTTAATAATGTTCCTCCTTTAGAAGAAACCAAACATTGTTCTTGAGGAAATGATTCCCAAATATATATATATTCTTCAAAGGAAAGGGTCAAATGTTGTTCATTATTTGAGCTGTCACGAAATAAATTGATCCCCTGTCTGCATGGCATGGAGAGATATGAATTGCATTATCCTATAATCGGTTTATTTGGCGTTCCTGTGAGAGCACAAGGACACACTAATTGTTATTTGCCATTGTTATTTGTGTGAATGCTGATACTGCACTCTTTGTATCGCCCCTTTTTTTACTCTGCCTATTCATTCTCAATCTTTTATTCTGGTTGCTTAATAGTTCTGCATACATTCAACCCGTTAAGACAGGTTACTCGTTCAGAGATAAGTGGAGTTTTGTCCTCATTGGCTTTTAATAAAAGCAGTAAAGATCATCACTGTTGTCACACATTTAACGGCATAAATTCCACTCAATTAACGAGGCCTTAAAGGTGGGGAAGGTCATTTTGGAGAAACCAGCTCGAGTGCGCTAGAATTTGAAAATACACAGCCGGAAAAAATCTGCCACTTCATTACAGAGCCCCTCCCCCAACACACACGAACGCGCACATGACCAATGAGGGCACGAGATAAGTTTGTGCCCAGATGGAAGGCTGACAGGCAGGTAGGCCATCCAGTTACTTTACCCGGACCAGCTCAGATGATTGGTCGAGCTTTTTACAGCACTACGGCTTCCACAGATGATGTTTTGTTATGTATTTTTTGTCAAAGCACTTCAGATATTCAATGCTATCGGGATGTTAAGAGCATTCCATGGAATATAACAGCAAGTGTGTCTCGAGCCGGTTTCTCAGACTAACACAGTAAAATATAGATTTTTAAATCCCTTTTTAAAAACTGGCATAAATTTAGGATCTACTTAGTATTTTGCCCAATGCATGCTGGGACATATTCACAACCATGACCTCAATAATCCAACACATCCTCACTCCCAGGTCGGCCTATGTTGACGTTATGTCAAGTTCCCTGTCGGCTTTTTCCAACGCAAGGGGGGGGGCCTTAGCGTCCATTTTCAACGCAAGGGGGGGGGCCTTAGCGTCCATTTTCAGCTTTCCGGGATGTCCATATGCTTCTATAGACGCTCATGGAAGCACGGCATTCGTTTGTGTCGGCTGCCCTTAAAGGCAATGTGAGCGTCCATTCTCATTGGATAACGGAGAATTGTACACCCGGAAGTAAGTATTCCCCTTACTGTCGATTGATTTTACAGTGATACATTGATTGGTTTAAATTGTCTGCAATGCTTTTGTATTTTTCCCCTTCGATTCGGAGAAACAAATATGTTTTCGGAGTAAAGGATGGCAGAAGACACTACACTACCCAGAATCCCCAGCTATCGTTTGGACTACACCATGTGCTCTGTTTGACGTCACGTGATCTTCAAATTTCTCCCTGAAGAAAAAAAAAACATGGCCGAACTTCGTTTTATTCTCGATGGAAAATGTCTATTTTAAAGTTAGTTTGGCCATTAAAATGCGTTTTGATGTCATTTGATGCGAGAAATATGAGTTGTTATTTCAGATTATGTGTGCAGTGGATGTACATGATCTTTAGTTTGCTAGTTATTACGAAGATTACTTCAGGAAATTACGTCCATAACGTTTTCATTGTTACCAAGGTGGTTGCTAGGGACGCTGCTATCGATATTATTTCTGTTATGTTGTTTAACTGTTTAATGGTGTTATCTTTATTGCTACCCCCTTCCCCGTCAATGTATAGTGTTGGTCCACAGCGAAAACATATTAGTTTAACAAAATCCGCATCTAAAGATAGCCTACGTTATTTCCCCCTGTGCAATTCCAGTCTCACATCTCACAGCACATCGTCATGAACAAATAACGGAAACAGACCGAAAACATTGAAAAAAAATACAATAATACTTTATTCCGAGTGTGCTTGCTTTTCTCTTTGGAAGTCATCACATAACGGCATTGTAATACACGGTTCGGCTGCATTAAATATTACATATCTGCCGTAGTTCTGTATTTATAGAGCCCTGATGAGAAGACTTCTAGACAAACATGAGGAACTGAAAACGTGACGTGGATCATAAATATATCAGCCATTAAACAACATCTTACATTTATTTTTCACACAATACGTCTCCTTGCAGTATCAACACTAATTCGGCTGACTTTTAAATTTGATCCAATTGGTAGATAGGCTGTATTTACACCATAAAGGTGCACACCTGGTATAAAGGGACACCTAGTGGTTAAAGCATGTTATTGAATTTCATTATTTTTATCATTAGATATTAATAGGATCCCTATAAAGTATATTAATTACTCGTTATTCTCTACTAATAGTTCATTAAAGACTGTATATAATGACTATTTTGCACATCCCTTTCAAGATTTCAAGATGTTCTAAGGTTTATTGACATATCATATAGGCCTACACAACTATGGTGTAGTTATGCATTGAATGAAAAACTTGGGTCGCAGGTTCCTCAATAGTGCATTACAAGACATCTATCAATATTTGTGCGTACCTCCAGCAATCTAACTATGTTGAAGCACTTATTTTAACTGATATTATACATAATGTATTATACTCTTATAAGATGTATGTAGATATTTCATCTCCGACCTTGTCAGATATTGAACAATCAATAAATAAAGAACACAGAATTGTTGAATATAAAACACAGAATTTGTGTGATTATACTAAATGATTTACAAATAAACACCACTGCATATTTAACTGTTACACATGCTGATGTAACGCAAATGTTCCAACTTGAGATCAATAAAGTATATCTTATCTTAAGCTGATCGATGGCTACTGCCATATTTGCAAAATGTGCCTCTGAACCTTAACAAGTGCATGTTTCAGGCTTTTCAATTAATGTAATGTAATGTTATCAATTAACAACAGGGGTCACAAACATAAGACCAGCTGTTAAATAAAGCTCTTCTGACCTTAGCTGGCATGTGTGTATATATATATTAATGCTGCCCATTATGGGCACAAGCAATTTTCACCCATTTATTAATTATATGTTTTAAATGTGAGTGTTTCCTATCCCCTAAACCTCCAGGGATGTAGGCTACACAGTTTAATACTGGCAACTTCTTATTATGGGAAATACGAAAACGTCTTTTAAAACTACAACTCCCAGTAGAGACGTGCCATAGATACAGAACATGTTGCGAAACAGAATAGCCAGCATTTGTAGTTCTGGGGACAGGGTGGGGGAGGGGGGGACGCGGTGGACCCGTTCAAATCCAGTTTTGGACAGTCTGCGTGGTTCCATCCCATTTCAAGTGCTGTTCGAGGCTCGGCGTAACCCTCGGAGCACACTCTCCAATCACAGAGCTTGAGGACTATCACGGGGTTTGTCAAACAGAGCACATGGTGTAGTCCAAACGATAGCTGGGGATTCTGGGTAGTGTAGTGTCTTCTGCCATCCTTTATTCAGAAAAAACATTTGTTTCTCCGAATCGAAGGGGAAAAATACAAAAGCATTGCACACAATTTAAACCAATCAATGTTGTGTAATTAACAAGGATAATCTGGTGTTTTTTAGTTGATGAGTAGTGCAGATATCACTGTAAAATCAATCGACAGTAAGGGGAATACTTACTTCCGGGTGTACAATTCTCCGTTATCCAATGAGAATGGACGCTCACATTGCCTTTAAGGGCAGCCGACACAAACGAATGCCGTGCTTCCATGAGCGTCTATAGAAGCATATGGACATCCCGGAAAGCTGAAAATGGACGCTAAGGGCCCCCCCCTTGCGTTGTAAATGGACGCTAAGGCCCCCCCCCTTGCGTTGAAAATGGACGCTAAGGCCCCCCCCCCTTGCGTTGAAAATGGACGCTAAGGGCCCCCCTCTTGCGTTGAAAATGGACGCTAAGGCCCCCCCCCTTGCGTTGAAAATGGACGCTAAGGCCCCCCCCCTTGCGTTGGAAAAAGCCGACAGGGAACTTGACATAACGTCAACATAGGCCGACCTGGGAGTGAGGATGTGTTGAATAATCAGGTAAGAGATGCATGAATAAGTGAATAATTGTATCAATCATTAGGGTGTTACTATAGCTATAGGCTACAGTCTGAGACATGTCGGTTCCAGGAAAGACCATGAGGAAAAGTAAAAAATGACTTTCTTAAACGTTCTTAAACTGCTCAAGTGTCTCCACTGGTTCTTGTCTCAGGTAATAAGATGTTCTTTGAGTCAGTGCTGAAGTTATGAATCAATCCAACACATTTGTAAAGTGACATTGTAGACTGCAGAACATCTGTATTTACACTGATTGTACTGTGCAGTGTGTGAGCAAAGCAAAAACATGTATAGCCATTACGTTTAAGGGCTAATTTTAGAAACCATGTTTGATTATAACAGCGCTAATTAGCAGCTGATTGATAATCAGAAACCTCCTCTCTAACACAACACACACACACACACACACACACACACACACACACACACACACACACACACACACACACACACACACACACACACACACACACACACACACACACACACACACACACACACACACACATGCTGTCTGTTTCAGTCTCTCCTCCTCCTCTTTCTGTTCTTCCTCCTCCCCCCCTCTTCCTCCTCTCCTTCCTCCTCCCCCCCCCCCTCTTCCTCCTCTCCTTCCTCCCCCCCCCCCCCCCTCTTCCTCCTCTCCTTCCCCCTCCATGTCATATTCCTGTGTTTTCGATGTGGAGGCAGCCTGGTGGCAAACAGCCCGCTCTACCAGCTGCTCCCAGAGATTCAACATGACAGCAGGCCAGACAGGAGGAGAGTTCAAACATGCCTGAAAAGCCAGGAGCGTGTGTGTGTGCGTGTGCGTGTGTGTGTGTGTGTGGGGAAGGAGGAAATGCTATGAGAGGATGTCGCGGTGTGTGAGGAGGATGGGAGTTTGGTTGTAAACATCTTGGAGCAATTTACATTCAACTGTTTGTATTGCCAGTATCATTAAAGCCTGTGTGAGTGTGAGTGTGTGTGAGTTTGAAGTCTTCAAAGGAGCTTTACATTCCAGTTAATGACTATTCACATCAAAGACACACACACGTTCATGTCCCCATCTGTGATACATCTCTTTTTAAAAAGCCGCCGCTAACATATCTGGTGAACTCTCATTCAGCTTTGTCTCTGAGTGTGTGTGTGTGTGTGTGTGTGTGTGTGTGTGTGTGTGTGTGTGTGTGTGTGTGTGTGTGTGTGTGTGTGTGTGTGTGTGTGTGTGTGTGTGTGTGTGTGTGTGTGTGTGTGTGTGTGTGTGTGTGTGTGTGTGTGTGTGTGTGTGTGTGTGTGTGTGTGTGTGTGTGTGTGACAGAGATAGAGCGAGAGTAAGACAGCTGCAGATGTTGCAAAACTGCTGAATCAACAATTCAAGAACACACACACACACACACACACACACATTTTAGTGTTGTCTAACTTATTTTTCAATAGCATGATTAATAATCGGACACAGCTTGTACCTGCTCTCGGACACATGTAGTGCAGTAACCCATAGAGTATCTCGCTCTGAAGTGAAGTAGAAAGCAACATCAATACTCCAGATATGAAATAAGAAGAGGGAAGAAGAGCTGAGGAAAGAGAGGATATGCCACTTCATTTTCTCTCTCTTATAGACTTCCTGTTTCTGGCTCACGGCCTCAGGGCCAGGGTGCATGCTATCTCTCTGTCTCACACACACACACACACACACTGGAGCTTCCCTCTTTCATGCAGTCATTGTTGTGTTATGAATTATTCACTAATTGTCCTGGTTGTGTGAGTGGTGTTCTGCAGCGCGTGTCGGCCTTATTGTTGGCTCATGTTTCAGAGCAGACCTCAAACTCACTGACGAGCTCCTGCTCCCTTTGTACTAGCTTCCCCTCACACTCATATCAATCACACACTGACCAATCACACGCTGACCAATCACACTCATATCAATCACACGCTGACCAATCACACGCTGGCCAATCACACGCTGGCCAATCACACTCATATCAATCACACTCATATCAATCACACGCTGACCAATCACACGCTGACCAATCACACGCTGACCAATCACACTCATATCAATCACACGCTGACCAATCACACGCTGACCAATCACACGCTGACCAATCACACGCTGACCAATCACACTCACCAATCACACGCTGACCAATCACACGCTGACCAATCACACGCTGACCAATCACACGCTGGCCAATCACACGCTGACCAATCACACGCTGACCAATCACCCTGATACACACGCTGGCCAATCACACGCTGACCAATCACACGCTGGCCAATCACACGCTGACCAGTCGCAGCGAAATGAAATTGTATCTAAATGCTAGAATACATGTATTTATATGTGTTGATGAATAAAATACAATATATACATAAGTGTATGTTCAAATAAAATAATATATAAAACGTACAAAATTAAATATGTCCAATAAAGATAAAACAGAATCAGAAAAAAGGTGTTTTGCCAAGTATAACACATACGAGGAATGTGGTGGTGCATACATAAACACAGTTAAAGAAGTAAGAAAAACATAAATGTAATACAAGTAATTTAAACTATTATATGTTAAGTTATAGAAAAAATATATTTACATGAAATCTGTATTTACCAACAAACTACTTGCGCTATACTATTGCAAAGTACTTGGACTAATACAATTAAATCAAATATTTGCAGTCTTGTTATGGAAGTGGATACAAATGCAAATGTGCAAAATATTTGGAGGACGTCAAAGAATTATGGAAATTAAATATAAGCATAAGTGGTCTACCTATGTTGTAAAATGTATTATCTCTTCAATTTACACACGGCATCTATTGCACGTCTGTCCGTCCTGGGAGAGGGATCCCTCCTCTGTTGCTCTCCCTGAGGTTTCTCCCATGTTCCCTTTAAACTGAGGGTTTTCTCCGGAAGTGTTTTCTTGTACGATGTGAGGGTCTAAGGACAGAGGGTCTAAGGACAGAGGGTCTAAGGACAGAGGGTCTAAGGACAGAGGGTCTGAGGACAGAGGGTCTAAGGACAGAGGGTCTAAGGACAGAGGGTCTGAGGACAGAGGGTCTAAGGACAGAGGGTCTAAGGACAGAAGGTCTAAGGACAGAGGGTCTAAGGACAGAAGGTCTAAGGACAGAGGGTCTAAGGACAGAGGGTCTGAGGACAGAGGGTCTAAGGACAGAGGGTCTAAGGACAGAAGGTCTGAGGACAGAGGGTGTCGTATTGTCATACTGATATTCTGTACACATTGTGAAGTCCACTGAGACAAATGTAACATGTGTGATATAGGGCTATATAAATAAACATTGATTGATTGATTGAAGTGAAGTTCAAGCATTTTGACTTCCTGTGGCTCTGGGGTGCATCTTGGTGGAATCAGCTTTTAACTGAAACAGACCGTATACTTAATAATGACATTTAAACTGAGTTGTTTCTGTTAGAATAACCATAACAAAGTTGTTCAACGATGCAGTCGTTTTACTGATGTATTGATCAGTATTTTTGCAAATTACCAGAATAATTATGCAACAATATGTCGAATAGACGGTGTAATACGTCACCCTTCATAACGCATTAACTGCTGCATAATGAATTTTGAATAATTGTCACCTTTCCTATGATTTGTTTAATGCTTGCCACAATAGCCGCTTTCACACCAAGTACTTTGCTGTACTTAGTGCCTGGCACTAAGTACCCCCATGGCACTAAGTAGCCTATTGCGTTCACACCGGAATAAGTTCCCTAAGGGAGGATTAGGCAAATGAAGCCGCTGACGTCACTTCTTCTTCTTCTGCTTTGGGTTTAGTGGCAGGCCGCAAACCACTTCACGGCGTATACTGCCACCCGGAGTCCCCGGAGTTGGGGACTGGCTTCAGAAGAAGCTCCCATGTTTTCTTTTGTGTTGCCATAAGTTATTCTCTCTCCGTTGCTGCGCGGGGCTAATGCTAATAATGCTAATGCCAGCAAATACAATGGCGGCTTCACAAAACCTTTCAGAGTTTTACGGGGCGTGGTTTACAATTCGCCCAGCCAATAGAAATTGGTACTTTTTTCTCCCCAGGAAAGTCCCACCTCTCAGCAGGCACTGAAAAAGGGGGTAAAAGTTTCCAGCACAAAGTACTCTTTTTGGTATGAACGCAAAATAAGAGGTACTAACGGAATTAAACGGGAAAAAAGCACTCCGGTGTGAACGCGCCTAATGCAATGCTTATAAGTGAAAAAAAAGAACCACATTCTGAGTCATGGAAGCTGCATACGGCTCATTAATGAGTCTGTTTCTCTGAAGCTGAGCATCATGTAACGTGTAACTGAAGAGAGCTTTACTGCGGGGGGTCCTCTCTCCTCTCATTAAGCTTCCTCTCCTCCTCTCTGTACCTCCCTCTTCCATCCTCTGATCCCGGGAAACAATTGACTTCCATCGTTGAGGATGTTATTGTAACATATCGTTGCAATCACTTCATTTCAGAGGAGATAGGTAGCAAGGAGAGAGGAGGCTTCCAGAGGAGTGAGGAACCTTTTAACCTGTTTACATAGACTTAATGCACACAATGTACAACTTTTTATTCCATTCCATTTCTATGTAACTAACTACTGCTATATTTGACTATATTTTGTATTATTTTGTATATATTTCTAGTTCTCTAACTGTGTTTTCAATTGTTGTTTTACTTTTATGTATGCACCACAACAAGTCAGATTCCTCGTACATGTCAACCTTTCTGATTCAAAATATATGTATGATTGGTCAGCTGATCTGAACCTGCTGTAGAAACATTACAGTAATAACAATGCAACTCTAATATTAATCATGTTCATTCATATATAATAAACATTAGCCGTGTGTTTGAACTGAATATTGAATAATTCATAACTGCACTCTTTGTGTGCTTCTTCCTCAGTAAAGCCAAGAAGCTTGTTCGTTTCATAGTTTCTGTTCCAAATTTCATCTCGGCTCATATTGGAAAATATGTCTGTCCAAATATGTGTCTTATCCCGATGTAGAGTCATGGTTATTATTAGTCTTATATCCATTTCTGAACTTTTCAGATTCAATATGGCCAGAAAGTGGTCATATTTTAACAATGTGGGTGGATTATGAAGCTTTAGGAATCAATTGGATTGGACAGATTATTGAAAACATTTAAATAACTTTTTTCCGGCTATAAACTTAAGGAAATGTATCAACAAATGATCAAAACACTGCAGAACATTGACATTATTACCGAACCATTACGGCCCGTCTACACTACAGGCATCGAAAAATGCTTTCAACGCTTCGCCCATTCATTTGAATGGGGTGACGTAGAAGATTTTTAAACTTCGCCAAACTGCATTGTGGGGAGCATGGCTTTGCAAGCATCACGAGCATCTATCGGCATCAAAAGTTGAACAATGTTCAACTTTTGAGGCTCTATGCTTGGCATCAGCCAATCAAATCCCGCGTATGCAAATCTGACAGTACAAGCGCTAGCCAATCAAACCGCGTGTATGCTTGGAGAGACTACGCAGGTCATTTCCTCATATTCCAAAAAATGGAGGGAAAATTCATTATAGCGGTAGTGAATCACCCGGTGCTGTACGATCAGTCTCTGTTCATCTACCGGGATACAAACCGGAGGAGCGAGGCATGGAGGGAGGAGGCAGAGGACAGTGGGTGAAACTGGTAGGTTTTCGTCTGTTTGGGGATTTTATATCCAGTTTACTTCGTTTTAACATTGCTATTGCTTTGTATGCCGGGGACGGGAGATTCCTGATTGGTTGTTGGTCGCCATGGGCGCGAGAAATCGCCAAGCCTCAGACACGCCCAGCTTCAAGATTTGTTGATGCCTGTAGTGTAGACGGGCCGTTACACTCTGAAATTGATGCCAAAAAAGGCAAGAATACCAAACTACAAAAATGCCTCCAACATCGTTCAAATATCGTCCTTAAAGGCAATCACGCTAATTGCCGCAACCTATGCTAACTACGGAAATTGCCAAACACATGCAAGTTAGTTTAAAGCAGTTCCTAAATGCTGGCGACACAAACACTACATTTGTTATCACAAACGTTGGGGTACTTAACATTTCTTTGTTGACAATATCTCTTTAGTCAGTTAAAAAGACACAATAGAGACGAGAGTTAAGGAAGCGAGGATCAGGACCCTGGCTGCTCGCTCAGCGTATCTAGCTTCTATATTTCAAAAGCACTCATTTGACTCCTCTTCCAGTGGAGGACAGAACTTTAAGTACCGTATTGACCCGAATATAAGACGACCCTGATTATAAGACGACCCCGATTATAAGACGACCCCTCTTTTTGAAGACTCATTTTTGAAAAAAATACCTTTTTGAGGACCGCATTTATTTTTTTTATTGGAAAATAATGATAACAGCCATTTTTTACGTGTTCAAATTTGTCACATCACAGTCGTCTTCTCATAGCTGCGTCTTCTGCATCGTAAAAAACCTGTCTTATATTCGGGTCAATACGGTACACAGACTGCCAAATGTTTTACCTCATGCCATGTCTTTAAATTATGAGTTTTGGCAAGATTTCCTCCCTGAGGTTCATTTCATTTCAAACCTTTATTTACCCAGGTGAATCCCATTGAGATCATTGATCTCTTTTTCAAGGGAGACCTGCTCAAGTAGGTTCCACATGAAACATAAAAACATAAACAGAACAACAAAAAGACATTTTACAGCATCATTACAGGGTTTACAATTTACAATAACTATCCACATTGACTTTAGCTAGCCTCGTACAGCTTTCCTGATTATGTCGAGTCCTCAATTATAATCCTTCCTGGCTCCCTGATGTCCTCTGAATCCAATGTGATGCAAAACGCCAGTCAGTAACAGCATCAGTAGACTAAAGCTGGGAATAAACCCCCAGATTACTGACACCTATAGCAAGGCTTAAAACGCCACTTCAACACACCACCCCCATTACTAGTCATACAAAGATTTTGTAATAGAAAACACATAATGCACTAGAGGGTGAATACAGATAATAAAAAACGAGTCCATTAAGAGCTCGCATTCTTGCAGGTGGAAATAGGAATGGGTTTAAAAAAAAAATGCAAGTGGTTATTGCGTCAATTTGCACAAAACAAGCAACGATGAAAAATATTTACCATTATGTTGAAAATAAGGATGCAAAATGCTTATTGTATCAGAGAAGCTTCACACTAACGCTGGTAATAAACATCCATAGTATTGAAACCTATAGTACGGCTTAAGCAGTGATTAGATTATAATTTGTTGTCAGAAAGCATTCTTTAATGTGAGTAAAGTTGATAATAAAACGCTGAAACTCTGTCCTGTGAGAATAGAGATTATTGGAAATGAGAACAGTCATCCATCAATACATTTTAAATTCACTGGCAGAAAAATGATAAAGGTAAAAAGGAAAAAAATGCCACTTTTTAATAAAAAATTGGGGAAGAGACACGCAAAACACGGAGGGTCAAATGTCCAGAAAGAGTATGAAATATAAATACCACCATTACACAGCTCCCTTTACTGAGAGATGTTTTCAGTCTTGCCTCATTCCAGTTGTAGAAATTAAACATGTCAACAAATAATCTTAATGGCGCTGTGGATGAGAAACATTAAACACTACACACACAGAATGATTTGATTTCCCGGCTGCCCTCCCATTAAGCCTCCATCGAGCTACTAATTGAGGTTTAGTATGATGGGATCATTGTTGCTCCATTAAATAACTTAATCCAGTTTCTTTATTACTTCTCCTGCTCTGTACTTCACAGATCCCTCGCTCGAGACAAAAAATATCTCAAATCCATCCTTTAACGCAGCGTATTGCTCCCATTGTACTTAAATTACCCACAGGCACTGCTTTATTTGATTATTTCTATCAATCGATTATAATTCTGAATGAAATACATGGTCTCTGCTGCTTCTCCTCTGTCTCTCCTCCCTCCTCTCATCAGCCAGGCTTTTCATGCATTACAATGAGAGACCATGTTTCTGTTCCCACCACTAACCCCCTTTTTCTGAAATGTATTCAGACTTTTTTCCTCTGCTTCTCATTCTCCAAATCCCCACACTGTATGAGTATTAAAATATGCTGGCTGGAGAGGGAGCGAGTGTATAAAAGAAAAAGAAAGTGCGAGAGACAGGAAGGATGTTACAGCGTGAAGAGAGGAAGGAGAGAGGCAGACAGTGTGTCCTTAAGAGAGAGGAGGCAGAGCTCGCTCACTAGCTTGTTAATCTCACTGGACTTGACATTTGAAAACCTCCATCCTCCTCCTCCTCCTCCTCCTCCTCCTCCTCCTCCTCCTCCTCCTCCTCCTCCTCCTCCTCCTCCTCCTCCTCCTCCTCCTCCTCCTCCTCCTCCTCCTCCTCCTCCTCCTCCTCCTCCTCCTCCTCACCGCTTTACTCCCAGCGCAGTGATGTGTGTAAATCCAGCGCTGCCACTGAATAGACTAAAATTCGCCTTGGCCCTAATTCCCTTCTGAAACCTGGTAGGACAACTATTTCTCAGTGGAGGAATTCACCTTGAACAAAAGACTCCGGCTTTACATGCACAGAGAGTACAACACTGAAGCTGGGATAATTATGAGCAATGACACACGGGTCATTTTTGGACATGAGCAGTCCCTCTAGGACAGGGGTGGTGCAGTGATGACGTATTATTGTATGACAAGGGCTCTGGACAAAAAGCCAAAGGGATTTTTGTATTGGATCTTGGAATATTGCAGAAAATAAGTTATTTGGCAAACACGTTTATGACACTTACACATCTTGTTCAGCAGGGTAACATACATCCAACCACTTAATGTAGAAAGCGTTATAAAGGAACTACAGCACGGTCACATGACTTCACGTCACCACCGCTAAGCTAAAGGCGGCTAATGTTGGACTATAAAGGAACTACAGCACGGTCACATGACTTCACGCCACCACCGCTAAGCTAAAGGTGGCTAATGTTGGGCTATAAAGGAACTACAGCTCGGTCACATGACTTCACGCCACCACCGCTAAGCTAAAGGCGGCTAATGTTGGACTATAAAGGAACTACAGCTCGGTCACATGACTTCACGCCACCACCGCTAAGCTAAAGGTGGCTAATGTTTGGCTATAAAGTAGGGTGACCAGACATCGCCGTTTTCCGGGGACGGTCCCCGTTTTTATTGGCCTGTCCCCGGTTGAAACTGTCCCCGGAAATGTCCCCGTTTTTTAATATACGTTAAAATCACATAGCAAGGTGAAATAAAACGTTTCATGTCAGGAAACACTGGGTAAACAGAGTATACTGCTCATTATTCTTCTTCTTCTTCTACTTTTGTCTTCCTGTTTCTCTTTATCTGCTCCGTAAACTCTCTGGCCGTTTCTCAATCGCGAGGATGCTGGCTTGGTAGTCGCGTACTTCCAAATCACTTCCTTCAGAAACGAAGCAAGTATGCTTCCAAGCCACTGCTTCGGAAAACGAAGAAGAATGGAACAGGCTAACCCCCTAATCCCACCAGGAGCGTCTGCGCTGCGCTGCGGCTGCGGCGTTTTTAGCGATCGCAGCCACTCTAGTCAATGGGTGCTATTCCACCAGACACGCTGCGCCGCGGCTCGAAGCGTCCCAGAAGCTCCTCGCCGCAAGGAATTTCTAAAATATAGGATGAATCCTATTTTTGACGCGGCGCAGCGCAGCGGGTCTGGTGGAATACTGCGAGGCTGCACCATGGATGTATAATAAGAACTGGATACAGCGTGGGAGGCGGGGCCTCATTCATTCCTATGAGAGTTGCTCATTAGCGCATGATGACAAAATGGCCCAACTTTTGAGAGAGTGAAACGTCACAAATTACCCGGCATGCCTGAGAAGTACCCGTATGTGTGCTCATAGCGCATGCGCAACTTTAACCACACCGCCCAAAAGGCTCGTTCACATTAAGCACGTGAATTTGCGTACACGTAACAGCACCGCGCGTTCATGACAGCATGGTACTGGATTTATATTAACGAGGCGGCAGTTAGCAGCTAGCTAGTAAATTATGCTAAGTTACACATCAATCGTTATGTACTTTTATATTACGCTGACATCAGGATCTAGTGATATCCAAGCAACAGAGCTTCATTTAGCATGATACTTGTGTGGGTTGTACATGAAACCACTTGGTAATATATACAAATGTATATGTTGAAGCCTGTTATGATCAATTGTGAGTTAAAACGTTATCTAAAAAGTAAAGCTGATGATGGATTACTGTGGTGGAGTTAAAATAACAATAGCCTATTTCTTTTTGAAATGTGATGGAGTAAAAGGATAGTAACTGTGATTATTCATGTTAAGTAGCCCATAAGTAACTAAAATGTATAATACTTGAAGGAAAGGTGTAAAATGTTCCCATAAATACCAATATCACAGTACAACACCCCTTGTTGTTAAATACCAACCATGTGTATATATATATATATAAATATGCCGCTAAAACTGTGTAATATACCAGGCTGCTAAATCCTCCAAACTGTTACAGGATGTGTATTTTGTGATGTGTATTTTTTTTAAATTATAATTTCTTGTTTTGAATCTTTAATACTTTTTGTATGCATACTTTAAGTAACATTAGGCTGTCTTTGGCTCTTTTCTGCTGTAACAATGTAAATGTATTCTGATCTAATTGATGTTTTTGTCAGTTTGTTTCCCTATATTGCGACACTTATTTGGTTTAAGATTATTTCTCCTTTTTTTACAGACATCCCGAACCATAGTGGAATGCTGTTGTAAAGGATTGCATTGATCCGTGCATCAATACCTTCACCCAGCTTTGAGGCCTCCAATGAATGAACATCATCTTGTGGCTGGGAAAAATGTGAACAAATAAATCTCACAAAGAGTGACTTTCTGGTGTAATCATTATAATATCAAAGACAAGCACTTTAAGTAACAATATATCAAATCATTCAGCAGCAGAGGATGGGGTGGAAACAGCATTTCTAACTAAGATGATTACAATATTACAAGTTAAACATCAAGATGAACATACTATTATTAATTGAAAAAGTACATGGGAGACTTAAATATCCTGCAATATACCATTAGCAGAATAGGAACAAATGTGCAAAAACATTTCTAAAAATAAACATAAACATAAACTGAGGGCTTTCTTCCTGAGCCGCTGGGAGTAAAGGTCCTCCATGGATGGCAGCTCCGCCCTGGTGCAATAAGTGCAATAAGAAGCTACAGGAACGTTAATCTACGTCGGTAATATTATTAACTTTATTTAATACAAGATTTACATCATACAGCCCATGTAGTATAATATTTTACAAATGATGAATTACAGCAAACATCCATCCATCCATGCTCTCCCGCTTATCTGTGGTCGGGTCTCGGGGGTAGCAGTTCCAGCAGAGAGCCCCAAACTTTCCTTTCCCTGGCCACATCAACCAGCTCTGACTGGGGGATCCCAAGGCGCTCCCAGGCCAGCGAATAGATATAATCCCTCCACCTGGTCCTAGGTCTACCCCTTGGTCTCTTCCCAGCTGGACGTGCCTGAATTACAGCAAACATGTGCAATATATCCATTATTACAGCTCCGTGGGCTGGCAGTAAGGCGATATGGGTCCGTTCTTATTGTGCATCCATGGGTAAAGACAAACGCATGTAGTGCTGAACACGTCACATCACATGAACGTGCCGGGCGGCGCGGTCCCGTGGGTTAGATGCACGTTCATAATGCAGAGGGAAATAACTCTCAGAATAACTTTATTAGCACATTTTTACAACTTGAGGAACGAATGTTTTTAATAAGGGCTAAACAAGTGTTCATACTGGGTTGTTTATGTAGTTTAAAAAAAATTATCCAACGACTTACAGACCACTCTTTCCCCATGTAAGTCAATGGGAAAAAGTGTTTCCGGGTCCAGCAACCTAAAGAAAGTGTAGTACCGCCGTTTGGCCACAACGAATATTCTCATCAGACTCCGGCGCACTTCCTGGGGGCTTGGGCTGCACACACGACTCTCTGCTTCCGCAACGTTTTGAAACGCGCCTGGTGGGTTATGACGCAGGAGGAGGTCGCAGGAGGAGGTCGCAGCGCGGCGCAGCCGCAGCGCAGACGCTTCCGGTGGGATCAGGGGGTAACAAGTGTGCCACTCTCTCTAACGGTTTCAACATAAATTGTACCGAAAATAAATACCTCACGATATCTATCTAATTATGAACTTGCTTTACTTTCACGGAACACATTTTTGGTGATAACAAATGTAACAAAGTAACATATTTACCAACACATGTTCTACGCCACTACATACTTACATTTAAATGTGTGCTGCGTCGGTTCAGCCATTCTCCGCAAGGGTTTTTGAAATTGGTCCGTGCGCAAAGCATTGTGGGGATTTTAAGGACGCGAAGTCTACCCATGTGCAGCCTCGAAATTTCCCCCAAACCAAGGACGCGGCCTCGGTGGAATTCCAAGTATGCTGGAGATTGGAACAGTCCTTCGGTGGCACTCGATGACGTAGCATCCTTGAAATATTGGCTTGGAAGCCAGAATCCTCGAGATTGAGAAACGGCCTCTCATTCTTAACTGCGCCGCTCGCTCTCTTTTCTTGATCGCCCTAACACACCCTTCACTGTCCCGCTTAATTGTAGGAATTCTGCATTGTGCTACTTCACTGGGTTTTGGAAACTTGTACCCTACTTTGGAGCATCGTTGATCACATCGATCTGTCCATTTCGTGTAGTCGGCTTGATAGTACTGTATCCAATATTTAAAATGTTTTTTATATGAATCACTTCCATATAAAATGCCATTTTTCAGGCCTTGGTTTGATCATTTTATAAAATAAATAGAATTCAGTCAGAAGATTTAGTTTAGCTTATCCTGACAGGTAGCGTGGAGAGTAAGAAGAGACGAAACACTTTAGGAAGATATGTGAAAGGATAGAAGTGTAATGGTAATTATATAATTGCAGAGCCTGTCAATTTATACATTGACGAAAACAATGTGGCTGTTAACCCAAGTGTATCTAATAATGTACTATCTATTTTTAAATATCAGAGAGGAAGAACAGAATGAGAAGGGAAAAACCAGAAGCAAAGAGATTGTACAATAGTGAGAAGGAAAGGAAGACAAGTTAAGAAAAGGGAGAACGTTTGGAGGGGAAGAAAAAGTTAACAGAGTACGAAGAGGATAGTGACAAAGATCAGAAGAAAATGTGCAATGGCTCTTTCCAAGAAACGAAAATGTCACTTAAATGACAATATGATGAAAGAATGTTCCTTCATACGCCCAGGTGGTCAAGATGATACCGTTTGTAATTCAAAATGTTCAGTTGCCAGTGGATGAAGAACAGCAGTAACAGAACATCAACAGACAAAAAAGCATAAAGCCTCTCTCATTGCCCTCTGTCACCACATTCTTCAAGAAGGTAGACCCTTCCCAGGAAGAATCTAGCTGTGCAGGAAGGTGTCTTTGCATACCACACTTTGCGACACAATCATAGTTTCAGATCTATGGATTGCACAGCACAACTGACAAGGAAGCTTTATGAATCTAAATGTAGATGTGCTCGGACTAAATGTGATGCCATAGTGTTAGCACCATGGGCAACTACCTTGGTAACACAGGACCGACCAGGTGG
Organism: Gymnodraco acuticeps; assembly: GCF_902827175.1. Classification (NCBI taxonomy): domain Eukaryota; kingdom Metazoa; phylum Chordata; class Actinopteri; order Perciformes; family Bathydraconidae; genus Gymnodraco; species Gymnodraco acuticeps. The sequence continues at coordinate 144,823 of NW_022990633.1, read as the reverse complement.
AATTTGTGTCTCTGTCCATTGATGCATCCAATCATGGACATGTCAAGCTGCTGCCAATATTAGTAAGATATTGTAAGATAAATGATAGCACATCAGTGGAAACAAAACTACTCAATTTTGTTGAACTCAAAGGAGAAACAGCAGAGGAAATTGCAGCTGAGGTCCTGGTGGTTATCCAAAAATTCAACAAACTGTTTGATCTCTTTGTCCCAGTGTGTCTCACAGTTGTGTGTCTCTGTTGAAGTGTCTGATAGTATGTAATTCTGCTAGTGTTACTTGTCTGTTGTCTCTATATCTTGTACATATGTTAATTATCAAATAAACTTGAGGCTATAACCTATGTAGATTGAAAATGTTTTGTTATTAACTATGAAACACTCAATAAGTGAGTTAATACTTTACTCTAACTTCACTTACCGTGGGATTGAAATCAGATTTTCTGAAAGGTTTAATTAATTAGTTAGTTAGTTACCATTTATAGTAATTAGTTAGTACACATCAGTTTATTACAGCAGTTAAAATATTCTAATTACATTGAACCAGAATTGTCCCCCCTTTTTCTTTAGCAGTAAAGAAAATTGGATATGTTAATGGTATATTGACCGCAAAACTCAAAATGTCCCCAGTTTTAATTTTGAAAATCTGGTCACCTTACTATAAAGGAACTACAGCACGGTCACATGACTTCACATCACCACCGCTAAGCTAAAGGCGGCTAATGTTAGGCAATAAAGGAACTACAGCACGGTCACATGACTTCACGTCACCACTGCTAAGCTAAAGGTGGCTAATGTTGGGCTATAAAGGAACTACAGCACGGTCACATGACTTCACGTCACCACCGCTAAGCTAAAGGCGGCTAATGTTAGGCAATAAAGGAACTACAGCACGGTCACATGACTTCACGTCACCACTGCTAAGCTAAAGGTGGCTAATGTTGGGCTATAAAGGAACTACAGCACTGTCACATGACTTCACGTCCCCACCGCTAAGCTAAAGGCGGCTAATGTTGGGCTATAAAGGAACTACAGCACAGTCACATGACTTCACGTCATCACCGCTAAGCTAAAGGCGGCTAATGTTGGGCTATAAAGGAACTACAGCACGGTCACCTGACTTCACGTCACCACCGCTAAGCTAAAGGCGGCTAATGTTGGGCAATAAAGGAACTACAGAACGGTCACATGACTTCACGTCACCACCGCTAAGCTAAAGGCGGCTAATGTTGGGCTATAAAGGAACTACAGCACGGTCACATGACTTCACGTCCCCACCGCTAAGCTAAAGGTGGCTAATGTTGGGCTATAAAGGAACTACAGCACGGTCACATGACTTCACGTCACCACCGCTAAGCTAAAGGTGGCTAATGTTGGGCTATAAAGGAACTACAGCACGGTCACATGACTTCACGTCACCACCGCTAAGCTAAAGGTGGCTAATGTTGGGCTATAAAGGAACTACAGCACGGTCACATGACTTCACGTCCCCACCGCTAAGCTAAAGGTGGCTAATATTCGGCGTGATGACATGTAGTCGTCTCATTTAGACACTTGTGAGCAAACCCTGTTTTTAAATCCGCAGTGGGGTATTTTCTGACGATTTTAATGTTGTAGAAGAAAAAGTTAAAATATCTTCAGCTTATTTCAGGCTGCTAACCCAAAGCAGGTCCAAAAAAACATCAAGACGAGAGAACAGGAAGTGCTAAAATGTTAGCTTATTACTAGGTTTTAGGGCGACTCTTGTGCCACCCTGTTAAGAGTGAGTGTGTAATTTATGTGGCGAGCCAAAGTGAGGGTGTGGAGGTCGGGCGGTGCATGGGAATACACGTTCAACTTTGATGCTGAAGATCAGAGAGCTGCATTTTTCACAGACTTGTAATTTACTTCATTTCCACACGGTTTATAACACCTAAAATGTCACTAAAAAGATCCTGACTTGTTTTTAAGAAGGGTTTTGGTTCTTCTTGTTTTTCTCTTTCATTAAGATTATCTGATTTTGCATTCAGTGGTAACAAATACATCATTTTTTGCTGATTTTGTTTTGTTTCTGTGAAGCTTGAGTGGAGTTTATTTTTGTTATACAGTTGGATTTGCTTTTTTCTCTTCAGGAGAACAAATGAAAAAATATATCCTCTCGATAATCTGTGAATTGATTTGTTCCTAGATTAAGGAAGCTAAATCAGTTTAGATAACATAGATAATTTCCTGCCTGACAGCCGTTTGAAATACTTATCAGCAACCAATCATACGGTAAGTTAGGAAAAAAGTTGGTCTTGTGTGTACTTTGATTCATTTGGCACGCAGTCATAATTGTAAATGAACACTTTGTTAAAAAGTCTGACACTAAAAAAGAGGCAAACTATTTTCAAAAGTGATAATTACAGTAAAACGGTGTTTAAGTCACACACAGTCTGAGACCTGCAAGCAGAATATGTCCACATCATTTGACCAAGTTTTACTGCGTACAGTAAGTGTCACTAACACCTTTTCTGAAATGCTGGAAATATAAATTGGAATTAAAAGCTGTGATGATTGTCCCTGCAACGTTCCATTTATAGTAACTGCTCCCTTACAGTGAGTGCAGCTAAATTACTTTGGTCCTGAAGAACAGATGTCTGGAGACCAAAGCATTACAGAGAGTTTGGATATGGAAAAAGTTACATCCATAAAAAAAGGTTTTTAAAAGCATGTCTACTTGTCACCTAACATTGGCTTTTGGGACATGAGGACCACATTGCAATTCAGGCATCATCCTTATAGATTTTGTAAAATATATTGTTGGTTTGGCTTGATGTCAAGATAATAACACACTGTATACGTCTATGGGGAAGGCAATATTGCTTTTTCCTAAACAATAAAAACGCAGTATTGGTTTATGGTATTGAGAACATGAACTTTGTGCAGAATTTGGCGGATATATAATGGATTTTCCCAATAAACCGTAAGTCATATGTGTGTGTGTGTGTGTGTGTGTGTGTGTGTGTGTGTGTGTGTGTGTGTGTGTGTGTGTGTGTGTGTGTGTGTGTGTGTGTGTGTGTGTGTGTGTGTGTGTGTGTGTGTGTGTGTGTGTGTGTGTGTGTGTGTGTAAGGGGGCGCATGAAGGGTTTGTATGTGGGGAGAATTTAAAGAGCATCTGATCAGAGTCTGCTGCCGATTCAATCACATGGAAACTGATGTGTTATGAGAAGTGGCAGTCAGACCAAATTGATTCTATAGAGAGTATCCGCATCAGTTGTGTGTGTGTGTGTGTGTGTGTGTGTGTGTGTGTGTGTGTGTGTGTGTGTGTGTGTGTGTGTGTGTGTTGACCATCTTCAACTTGCAATGACCTAGTTACATAATCAGCATTACGATGACCGTATAGAAGGGACTGAATGTACATGACACACACACACACACACACACACACACACACACACACACACACACACACACACACACACTATATCTCACACACACACACACACAGCTGTCAGAAACACCAGGGGCCTGTACTACGAAGCTGGTTCAACCTAACCTGGATATGTTTGAGTTAGCCGGTTGGCCTAATCCAAAACATACGCGCTCTCACTAAACGGTCCTACGACGCTGGTTATCAAGTGGATCGCTCAAGCCAGCCGTGTCCTATCTAGTTAGGTGCGCGTTCACATGAAAGGGGTGGTATCTGGAGCATTCGACCAATCACAAACATGGAGAAGCGTACTGACAGCGCAGCGTCATACTTCCTGAATGAAAAGTGAACTTTAATACTCGTCAAAAATGAAGAAGTTAAACTTTAAACATCTATGACTTAAACACTTGATCCAGGATCAAAGCCACAGAGCTGCACCTGCAAGGTGAATACAGCTGGCAAGAGAAAAAGTGTTTGAATGCGTACATTAACAGGTTTATGATATCACTGCCCCGTCTAAAACACGATCTGACTTTAATTACATTTGTCTCGAGTGTTTCGTCAACTCAATGTGTTGCTTAAAATAATACTTCTGCATACAGTATGTGACACTGTGAGTGTTGCACGGCCAGATACGGCTCAGCTGACTCAGATAAGGATGTGATATGATAATGGGACACATCGACGTCTGCACTCACAGTGCCGCTGACTGTAGGCTACAATGTTACTTTGATCCGGTTACTTATGTTGTGGCAGATATTTAATTAAGCTTTCTTAACATAGCCTAATAGTATAATAGTTATAATAGTCAGATTGCTCTGAAGATGGGAGGTGATGTTCTATTCATTTTCACGTTCACACAGTCGGTGATTTTGGCCGGCCGTCTTTCCTGCAACGGCAGTTTAAACTGTATTTCCTCCGCACACTGAGCTCTGATTGGTCAGCAGGCGTGGTGCTTTCGCTGAGTTGATCTCTTATCTTGGAACCTATCCTGCTTCGGAGCACAGACTAGGTTCCAGGGTAAGTCACCATGGAGATCTAGCCCACTAAAAAGTGAACCAGCTTCGTAGTACCGGAAATCCCAGAAGTTATCTTGCTAAACGAAAATCCTGCTTCGTAGTATACCCCCCTGGTCCCGACCAGGTTAGCCGCTAAGCATAAGTTACCATGGAGATCTAGCCTGCTAAAAAGAGAACCAGCTTCGTAGGACCGGAAAGCCGGAGTTTTCCCTGAATTTAGCCGGCTAAGCGAAAATCCTGCTTCGTAGTATACCCCCCAGGTGAAGGACTCAGGACGTCAGCCTGCTGTTGAGCAATACATAAATTTTTTTCTTTTTATGAAACAGTTCAGTAACAATGCACACACTGCAGATATGTGGGCTTCTTGGGCTTCAGACAACCAATGTAACGAAATAATCTCTTAAATTATAAAGTTTAATGTAACTCATGACAATTAACACAGTTGGGTGTGCCACCATACATATGTGTGTGTGTGTGTCTCCACGTCTCAGTCAGTCTGTGTTTGGTTTATATCTAAAGCATCTGTCAATCATTCAGATAACTCAGGACCACCCAAGGGCCAACCTGTCACTGTGTGTGTGTGTGTGTGTGTGTGTGTGTGTGTGTGTGTGTGTGTGTGTGTGTGTGTGTGTGTGTGTGTGTGTGTGTGTGTGTGTGTGTGTGTGTGTGTGTGTGTGTGTGTGTGTGTGTGTGTGTGTGTGTGTGTGTGTGTGAGTGAAGCCAGTTGTTTTCTGTCCAGCTGAAGTCACTGGCCCTCACCCTGAGTCATCCATCACCAGACAGAGCACGATGGAGATCAAGCCAAACTGAGAGAGGGGGGAGTCAAGGGCTACTAATGGTTGGACAGTAAAAATGGGGAGGAAGGATGGGAGGGAAAAACACACAAAGCTAAACAGTGAGAGGGAAGTTATTCAATGGTTAGAGAAAGGAAGACAGACACGCAGAAAACAGTTTATTTACACAATCCTTCATTTTTAGGATGTGTATTTCTAACTGAGTACCAAGGAATGTTTGTTTCACAATAAAAAAGTCAAATAACACGAATGTTTCCACGGCCAGACGCTCAGATGTTTCCCAGCTGCTAGTCCTGTAAACGAGCAGAAATTCTTTTTAAAGATCAAGCAGAGGATAGATGTTTAGCTGTGGTTCTCTGGTGCCAGCTCTACTGTACAGCAGTGACCGTGGCACTAACGCAGGCATTTTAATTCAAAGCAACAGCTGGGAAACCTCTCTGAGCATGGAGACCGACAACATGGAGAGTTAAGAAAGTCATTTTACATTTCTCTGCATTCGAGGACAGCATCAGACCGTGTGTGTAATTCATACTTGTGTGTGTGTGTGTGTGTGTGTGTGTGTGTGTGTGTGTGTGTGTGTGTGTGTGTGTGTGTGTGTGTGTGTGTGTGTGTGTGTGTGTGTGTGTGTGTGTGTGTGTGTGTGTGTGTGTGTGTGTGTGTGTGTGTGTGTGTGTGTGTGTGTGTGTGTGTGTGTGTGTGTGTGTGTGTGTGTGTGTGTGTGTGTGTGTGTCATGGAACAATTCAGTTTGGTCCATTAAAATGTAACATGTCAAACAACTCCTCTCCGATACACATTTGTATTGTAGCCATACTGGTCTGCCCATCTCTATGTGACTTCAACTGAATGAATCATTTTCCATGTTGTTTTTGATGCACACCCTTGAGAGCTTGTTTAGACCATATTATTTGCTTTAAAATCAAGGCATTTGAAGGCCTTGTTGTGGGAATCGTGAAGGTGCAATGTGTCATGCCTTGTGTTGGAAAAAAGGGGCAATATTTTACTTCCACTTTAATCTAAATAGACGGTCATGGAAACAGCAGGAACACATGCCACATTCGACCAAACCGGTCTGGTCAACATACTCTTGTGTGGCGTCTGCCTAAAGTATGTGAGCCATCTTTGTATTTGTACACTGTGTGCAATTGTCAATGCATTGATACCATTGACAATACAGGCATTTCAGCAGGAGTTAAAGCAAAGTTTTGCAGTGGCTGAACAGTAAACACGGTCAGTCTGTAACTCTCTTTCATTTTCCTACTTGGCTACGAAGTCGTTTTCCCGTGATCATAACAGTGTGACAGAATGTGTATATCCATAGATTTGAAATAAACCAAACAAGCCGTAAAGGATAACTGAATCCTGCTGGTGTTATATATCCAATAACAGGCCCTTATGTGCATCTCTCCAGTCATCATACACACTGTGCGTCTGAAGTACTGTACACAACATGTCTTTGAGTAAAACGTGTAAACTATATCACTGACTCCAGGAAAAAGCAGACGTACACATCTTGTTTTCCACAGCTCTCGCCTCTCTCTTGAGAGTTGAAAACAATATCAACTTTTGATTCGATGTTCTAATTGACAACCATGCAATTCTGGCATTTTACGTTCAGCAGTGGCTGTGTGACATTTTCTCACAGTCATTGGCTGCAGAGCGAGGGATGAATGCTAATCGTTTCTAACACTGCGAATGAATATTCTGTGTAGAAAAAGAAATAGCTGATTCTTTCCTACTTGTCTCACGGTAGTCAGATTTAATAAAGCCTTTTTTAGGGTCGTATTTTTGCACTAAGGAGTGCTCTAATGATTTTAAATTGGCTTGTCATCTGATCAGTGGCCTGTAGCCGGCTCGTGTTCCCCTCTTAGACATTTTTATTTATATACTTATCTGTGTGCGTCAGAAAAAGGGAGGCAGAGCGAGTGTGTCTGATTATGAGGATCCACTTGGCAGCTTCAAACCACAGCCAGTCCCTCAGTGGGTGGTTGTGTTGTGCCATTGTGTTTCAAACTTAACAAATCGCAAACTCGCTGCTCCTTAATTGTCCCTCGAGCGCCGGTTGAGAGCTAATACCAGAGGTGGGAAGTAGTGAAGTACAAATACTTTGTTACTGTACTTAAGTACATTGTTCTGGTATCAGTACTTTACTCCATGACTTTTAATTCTTACATGTTGAACACAAATACCTGTACTTTCTACTTCTTACATGTTGAACCCAAATACCTGTACTTTCTACTTCTTACATGTTGAACACAAATACCTGTACTTTCTACTTCTTACATGTTGAACACAAATACCTGTACTTTCTACTTCTTACATGTTGAACACAAATACCTGTACTTTCTACTTCTTACATGTTGAACACAAATACCTGTACTTTCTACTTCTTACATGCTGAACACAAATACCTGTACTTTCTACTTCTTACATTTTGAACACAAATACCTGAACTTTCTACTTCTTACATGTTGAACACAAATACCTGTACTTTCTACTTCTCACATTTTGAACACAAATACCTGTACTTTCTACTTCTTACATGTTGAACACAAATACCTGTACTTTCTACTTCTTACATTTTGAACACAAATACCTGTACTTTCTACTTCTTACATGTTGAACACAAATACCTGTACTTTCTACTTCTTACATTTTGAACACAAATACCTGTACTTTCTACTTCTCACATTTTGAACACAAATACCTGTACTTTCTACTTCTTACATTTTGAACACAAATACCTGAACTTTCTACTTCTTACATGTTGAACACAAATACCTGTACTTTCTACTTCTTACATTTTGAACACAAATACCTGTACTTTCTACTTCTTACATGCTGAACACAAATACCTGTACTTTCTACTTCTTACATGTTGAACCCAAATACCTGTACTTTCTACTTCTTACATGTTGAACACAAATACCTGTACTTTCTACTTCTTACATGTTGAACACAAATACCTGTACTTTCTACTTCTTACATGTTGAACACAAATACCTGTACTTTCTACTTCTTACATGTTGAACTCAAATACCTGAACTTTCTACTTCTTACATGTTGAACACAAATACCTGTACTTTCTACTTCTTACATGTTGAACACAAATACCTGTACTTTCTACTTCTTACATGTTGAACTCAAATACCTGAACTTTCTACTTCTTATATGTTGAACTCTATACCTGTACTTTCTACTTCTTATATGTTGATCACAAATACCTGTACTTTCTACTTCTTACATGTTGATCACAAATACCTGTACTTTCTACTTCTTACATGTTGAACACAAATACCTGTACTTTCTACTTCTTACATGTTGAACTCAAATACCTGTACTTTCTACTTCTTACATGTTGAACACAAATACCTGTACTTTCTACTTCTCACATGTTGATCACAAATACCTGAACTTTCTACTTCTTACATGTTGAACTCAAATACCTGTACTTTCTACTTCTAACATGTTGAACACAAATACCTGTACTTTCTACTTCGTACATGTTGAACACAAATACCTGTACTTTCTACTTCGTACATGTTGAACACAAATACCTGTACTTTCTACTTCTTACATGTTGAACTCAAATACCTGTACTTTCTACTTCTTACATGTTGAACTCAAATACCTGTACTTTCTACTTCGTACATGTTGAACACAAATACCTGTACTTTCTACTTCTCACATGTTGAACTCAAATACCTGTACTTTCTACTTCTTACATGTTGAACTCAAATACCTGTACTTTCTACTTCTTACATGTTGAACTCAAATACCTGTACTTTCTACTTCTTACATGTTGAACTCAAATACCTGTACTTTCTACTTCTCTCATTTTCCAAACAGCTGGTTCCTTTAGTCTGAATGTGTGTTTGGTGCGTGATCATTATTCTTTAGAGTCATTGCGTGCCTATTGATTTGAACACGATCCGTGTATCCATCATTTCCTGGTCTTCTCTAAAGAAGAGGGACCAATGGAAACATTGTCATGTTGCCGTTGTTCAGCATGGAAACATTCATTAGCTAACAATGACATTATTGTTCTATTAATATAAAGGGAGGTCAGGTACTCTTTAAAACAGCTGCTAGTTATGGGTACTTTTTACTGAAGTACATTTCAAAGCCGTCTTTACTTTTACTTGAGTAAAGAAGTTTAGTCAGTACTTCTACTTCAGTATTTTTAAACAGGAGTATCTGTACTTCTACTTGAGTAAATTATGTGTGTACTTTTGCCATCTCTGGCTAATCGTCACCTGAAGGCAATGCACAAATTCACTGAAGTGAGCGGAAACAATGAGCATGTGCATGAAACTCAAAAGAAAACCCACAACAGATCACCTGAAGAGAAATCATTACCCATAATCCACCAGGGATTTAACAGATACTACGTTAACACAACGCCGTCAGCTCCGATGTTCTGACACTCTGAAATGCATTGAAGTGGAGGTCAGTTGAACACTTTCATTTCATTTGCACTCGTCTAAAGCGACTCATCTAAAGTGGCAATTAACTGCGTCCCATTGGGAGCTGCCTTATTGGAGCTGGGAGCTGTTGACTTAGATACTCAGAACAAACAGAAACATCTTAAAAACACACTTAATATGCAAAAATATGTGTTAGCTTTATATACTGTTAACTATCTCTCCACATCTTGGTATATACTTTACATTACATATCATTTAAGTGACACTTTTGTCCAAAGCGACAATACAATAAGAAGCAGGGACGTGCACAGGTACGGGCTAATGTTGCCCGGGCAACGGCCCTTTTGAACTTTTTGGCTGACCTACCCCTCTGGAGAGAGCGAAAGTCTTTTTTTTCTGCCGAATAAACATGATAAGCCCACAATTAGTATTGTAGAGTCTCGCTGCGATAAAACACACCTTGTCAGCGCTGTCATCTTCCCCCAGTCACGTGACTTTGTTTACAATCTGACAGCTGAAAAGCAAAGGAAAGCCCTCCGAGTCCGGTCCGGCCTCATGTGGCTATGTGCCTGCCTGGCTTTGGTGGCCAATCCTCGGGTCAATCTGTCCCCGGAAATGTCCCTGTTTTTAAATATGCTTTTATTGATTTTGAGTTTTCTCATGGCAGTTAGAGTATAGGGGACAAACCAGGGGACTTTACTTCCTCTTGACACCGTCGGTTATTTACAAAAAAAACACTGCTCCGTAAACTCCCTCACCGCTCTCTCTCTTTTCTTGATCGCCCTCTCTCACATACGGGAGAACACTTCTCACATCCGTTACAATGGTCAAACTACATTAAAACAGAATTGTCCGCATTTTGTCTTTAATAGTTACCAACATTAGATATGTTAATGAGATATGGACCGCAAAACAAAAAATGTCCCTGGTTTTCATTTTTTTATAAAAAGCTCTTACGTTTTCGGGGGGGTGGGGGGGAGGCCCTTTTTCTAGTTTAGAGCAATAGCCCCTCCAAATGTCTGTGCACGTCCCTGATAAGAAGTGCAAAAAACCATAAAGATTCAGACTCTGAACAACAAGGAAAGTGCAGATATCTTCACCTCAAGCTAATCATACCATAGATAGTGCTGGTGAATCAGTTACAAGGCCTAAATTAACCAATAACTTAAAAACAACAACCCTAGCAGGTCAAAATTAAGGACATTTAAAATGACTTTAGCCCTAACAGATTACACACAGTTAAACAACAGTGAAAAACGTCTTAAAGCAAAAATATAAATCCTATACAGTCAAGATATCTGATTTATTCAAGGTTCAAAATGCATATATACTATATACATGTATTACTTATCAATAATTATTTAGATGTAATATATTTGTGTTAACCCTTGTGTGGTGTTCATGTTTTTGTTACTCAGCCAGTGTTCGAGGGTCTGGTGGACCCGCTGCCTTGTTGGGCTTCAATTCAACACAATCAAACTATTTGATGTTAAAATACTCAACAGATGTTTACTTCATCTCAATTACAAGCAATATAAACAGCACTTAATATTTGCCCTTTTGCATTTGTTACGTCACATTAATGAATCAAAGTGCTACTCGTTTGCCCGCTGACCGGCTGGTCCTGTGGCTCGGCTTTTTTTTGTAACTAGCTGATGCTCAATCTCATCCTCTTCTTCAAAGTCACTGTCAGACTCAGATTCTCAGAAATGTGATCCTCACATTCTGAAACCTCTTCTTCTACATCATCATCAAATGGTTCTCTCTCTTCCAGAATCATTTGCAAGGCCCTCTGAGCAGAGAATCTTTTGGCCATCTTGATCAGCTGTGATACGGACCCAAACTGGCAAAGCTTTATTTATTGTATCTCACCCCAAATTTCCAGCTGGGATAGAGAGGGAAAAAAATAAAGATTGGTTCACGCAAAACATAATGCGGGAATGTGAGAGCAGACGGGTGACTCACACACACACACACACACACACACACACACAAACAGGGCCTCACCTCGCGGAGGGAGCCTCAATTGACCCGCAAATGTGGCGCACCTATGCGCTTATGTGGCGCAATTAGTGTGGCGCGGCACGGTTTAGCCACAAAAAACTATTTATCATATAATTTGTCTTTAGCTAAATAATGAAAACGGGTCCCACAGACCTGAATACCATACAAGGGTTAAAACTACGGTCAATACAGTTTACAGTTACTGTACACGTACTACCACAAATGTAATCATTTTATTTTATTGTTGTTTAAACTTCATCAATAGTGTATAACTTTCAAATTATTATTATTGTTTTGGAGGAAGCTAACTATTGTCTAACTTATATTTTCTAAAGGGGCCCTATTGTGCAAATGTTCAGGTTCATATTTGTATTGTGTGCCTCTGTGAGATGTTTCCTCGCTTTAAGTAAGGGATCTTATTGATTTTAGCCTTTGCAGACTATTGGACAGAAACCCACAGAATGTACCGACGGCAGGGAAGGAACAAGTCCAACAAGGGCCTCTTATGTTCACATTACAAGTATACAGAATGTGTATCCTGCTCCTTTTTGCTTGAATATTACTGAAGAAATATCACCTGTTTCCTTTTCAATGTCTGGAAATGAATGTGGCTGTTCTGAGAAATACTAATCATTTCTTCTTCTTGAAGACGGAAATATATGATGGGCTCTGATCCATGAGATACTTTCTATATTGCCGACAAACTATATTTACACATTCATTATAAAGTTACAATCTCACTATGATTGATTCATGAGTTACAAGTTCTCCACTGAATTAAATATGTAATGAAGTTGCAACACACATCACATATAAGCACACTTGCACACAAAGACACAAATGCAAACAAAGTATACCAAAATAAAAGTATTTAAGCAGACTTTATTGAACCTTCTTGACTTCATTTCCTCTGCTCAGCACTCTGAGAGTAGATGTTGATTTTGACCCTGAGATGTCTCGCTGTTTGTTGTTCCTAATAAGTGTGAGCATCTGCTTGCATGCCTGAATGTGTGTGTGTGTGTGTGTGTGTGTGTGTGTGTGTGTGTGTGTGTGTGTGTGTGTGTGTGTGTGTGTGTGTGTGTGTGTGTGTGTGTGTGTGTGTGTGTGTGTGCTGGTGTCTTGCTGTTAGTTGCTCTAGTTGTGAACCTCAGAGCGTCCGTCTGATTCGGCACCACATTAAATATTCGTTGCCATGGCATCCCACACAGAAGCACTTCTCTAATTAAAGAATAAACAAAAACCACGGATCCAGAAAACCTTTGGATGAGCACATGGAGACTTTTCCACACAGTCCTTGTTACTTTTGAGTATTTTATCAAGGAAAATGTGTCAGTAACACTTTGCATTTTGTTGACAACTTGTAAAATTCATATATTAATAAGCTTGTGTTGTTGTTTTGTTTTTTTAGAAGGACAGAAGATTCAAGATTCAAAGGTTTTATTGTCATATGCACAAAGCTACAGTGTAGAAATGGCAATTAAATTCTTCTGATCGGAGCTCCTCCAACAATGCAACATATATAATAAAATACAAAATTAAAAGTAGTGCAAGAAGTCGTTATACATGTCAATAGAATATGCAATTAATGTGTAATGTTATGTTTTTAAATGCATTATAATTAAGTCAATGATTGGTCTTTCGAGCTAAATTGAAAATAACTTTAAGAGTAATTGGTTAACATCATATTTAACAAACTAAAAGTTCACATTACAACAATTAAAATAAATAAATGAAGTTGATAACCTGGGAAAATGTAAGCTTGATTAACGGAAACTGTTGACTTTAAAGCACACACACTTTTAAGTACATCTGATTTAAATGAACTGTTGTTCTCACTTGTAACCCAATTTAAATAATTACTTGAATGTTTCCAATTAAATAAGTTATGTTAATTAAGTTGATCTAAATATTCTCTTTTAAGTGCACATTTAATCAGAGAAGTTCTTTGTATTTACTTTAGTGTCCTCGGGAGATCAGATCTGCATTATTGGCAGCTTTGCTGTTGTCTTCCTTTTATGGTGCAAGTATTCCCTGATGGTGATTGAATTTTCAGAAAATCTGTTGCCACTTCCTTCCTCAGCCACGAGCAATCATACTCCTCATGCTGGGATAACAGTTTGATAATAGGATGTCTGGAAGTAGAGATGTGTATTAATGTCATCTTTCTGTAGATGCCTGCGTGTCCTCGCTTGTTTTCACGACGCATGGCACAAGACATGGATTCAATGAGGTAGAAAATGGCTCAAACAGCTTCTTATTATAATTGGTGGCATCCTACATGATCATGCCGCCACATTTAGAGCAGCTTGGGTTGTTTCACTTGAGAGATATCTGTATTTCTGAAGGCTTAGTGTATCTAAAGTAGGACCAGATGGGTTGTTTGGTAGCTTTCAATCAAATATAATCAGTTTTTGAGGGTTAACAAGCTAAAAAATAATACTTAAAGGTGGGGTATGTCATTTTGGAGAAACCAGCTCAAGTGCGCTAGAATTTAAAAATACACAACACGGAAAAAATCAGCCCCTTCCTTCAGACTTCCTTACAGAGCCCCTCCTCCAACACACACGAACGCGCACATGACCAATGAGGGCACGAGATATATTTGTGCACAGATGGAAGGCTGACAGGCAGGTAGGCCATCCAGTTACTTTAGCCGGGCCGGCTCAGATGATTGGTCGTGCTTTTTACAGTAGGGGAGAAGGGGGTAAGTTCATGGATGTATAATAAGAACTGGATACAGCGTGGGAGGCGGGGCCTCATTCATTCCTATGAGAGTTGCTCATTAGCGCATGATGATAAAATGTACACGATGGTACACGACACGCCCACCGGACACGACACTACGGTGGCTGAGAAGGGTCTAGCTGCGGCCGCGAAAGTTGTACTTCCAAATATGGTCAGAAGAGAGCACGCCCAACACGTGAGACGCTGAGGCAAGGATATTTAAGGAGACATGGAGGTTTACAGACAACAGACAACAAACAATATGGCGCACCGAGTACAGGTAATTGTTAAACGTATTGTGGTTTTAGATATAATTACATACTATTTAGGTTCTCGTTTGTTTGTCGATGTGGCAGTTTAGCGCAGTGTAATTGTGTTTATTTTGCTATTATATATATATATATATAGGCGCTATATATATCTTATTATTAATACATCATTGGAACGGTACCTCCAGTATGCCTACATGACAAGCATTTTTATAATATACAGTAAACATATCTTTGACTTATTGCAAAATTATAAAATGAAATTCACCCCTGCTGTCATTCTGGCTTTCACTGTTCAAATGAGATGTCAACCATCAAAATGGGATAAGGGGTTCCAAGGGGTTCTCAAACGGATAGGTTATTAATTTATTTGCCTAATAGTTGCTTAAAATGCTACAATAACATGCCATGTACGGTCTCTCAGCCACCGTGGGCGGCGTAGTAGGGGGCGTGTCGTGTAGTGTCCTCAATTCGCTTTTCATCTGCCATGCCTCTGCCATGCCTCTCAGCCACCGTAGTGTTGTGTCAGGTGGGCGTGTCGTGTACAGTCGTGTACCGTCGTGTACTGTCCGCCGCCGCAGCTAGACCATATTGCAACTTTAACCAAAATGCTCGTTCACATCAAGCACGTCAATTTGCGTACACGTAACAGCACCGCGCGTTCATGATAGCATGGTAATGGATTGTTATTATGATGGATTTGATATTAACGAGGCGGCAGTTAGCAGCTAGCGGCTAGCTAGTCATTATGCTAATGTACATAAATCGTTATGTACTTATATTACGCTGTAACAGGATCTAGTGATATCCAACAGAGCTTCATTTAGCATGAAATAATTATTGCACTGTATATATATATATATATATATATATATACTTATAATAATAAGTAATATTAACTTTATTTAATACAACATTTACGGTACAAGATGTAATCATACAGCCCATGTAGTATAATAATGAATTGCAGCAAACATGTGCAATATATCCATTATTACAGCTCCGTGGGATGGCAGTGAGACGATAAGGATCCGTTCTTATTGTGCATCCATGGGTAAAGATAAACGCAACTCACATTGGTTTCTGAAACAGCATCTCTGTAAACTACGTGTATTCACTGAATTTCACTCTCTGCCTTTAACGGCTCGTTGTAGCTCCAATAGCTCCAGCCCCACCCTCCCTGTGAGCACAGTGTGCTCTGATTGGTCGGGACACGTAACATGAACGTGCCGGGCGGCGCGGTCCCGTGGGTTAGATGCACGTTCATAATGCAGAGGGAAATAACTCTCAGAATAACGTTAAGCACATTATTACAACTTGAGGAACGAATGTTTTTAATAAGGGCTATACAAGTGTTCATACTGGGTTCTTTATTTAGTTTAAAAACAATTATCCAACGATTTACAGACCACTCTTTCCCCATGTAAGTCAATGGGAAAAAGTGTTTCTGGGCCTGGCAACCAAACGGAAGTGTAGTACCGCCGTTTGGCCAGCACGAATATTTTCATCTGAGTCCGGCGCACTTCCTGTTGAATTGAACCACCCCCTGTAACCAGGCAACGCCTTAAAGTTGTAATCAAGTGACCAGAAATTATGCAAGCTCCACCCATTTCTCATTGCCTGTGAAAGAGAGATACTCATTGTGGTCTGGTAAGTAAACATTTTTACAAAAAAACGTTTTTTGCTTGTCAAAGTACATTTTCTAGATGTCAGCTGTCATGTAAAAAAAAAAGTATCCAGGTTTAAACACATATATTGTATATGTTGATGTGTTGGCAGCGTATTAAACCATGTGAATCATTAAGCTAAAGATTACTCTGAATTTTAATGCTAGGCTATTTTTTCTAAAATGGTGGCTATGGGGTAAAGTGAACCATGGGCCTTGGGGTAAGTTGAGCCAGTTTTTCAATGGAGAAATGAATGAAAGTAGGCCAAGTTGATAATAAGAGCTCATTGTAGGCTACATTTAAAGTTGAATTTACACTGTGTTTGATTGGTAAGATGTATGAAATTGTATCACCATGTTTATGATTACTTTTCCTTTTAACATGTTAAAAAAAAAAAAAAAAATCAATTCAATCGAAATTTATATTAAAAATATTTGAAAAACTAAGCTTGTATTTGGTTTGTTATTTATTGTTCATAGTTACCTTTAAGATTTGTTGTAGGTATGCCCAGGTTTGAACAGGTATGCCCAGGTTTGAACAGGTATGCCCAGGTTTGAACAGTGGTTCAATGACCTGGATCAACTTACCCCTAACCCGGGGCAAGTTGAGCCACAAGACTTTTTTTTTGAAAGAAGTAATACTTTCACTGCCCTTGATCAAATATGAATTATTATCATTGCCATTGATAGGAGACATCCTGAATTATAGGTGTGTGTTTTCATTTTTACTACGTGTCATTTCTCCTTGCTTAGAGGACAGCATAACAGAAAATGGCTCAACTTACCCCACTCTCCCCTACCACAGCTTCCACAGATGACATTTTTGTATGTATTTATTGTCAAAGCATTTAATGTCTTCATTGCTATCGGGATGTTAAGAGCATTCCATGGAATATAACAAGTGTTTCTGAAGTGAATTACCTACCCCACCTTTAATGATTGTGTTTTACTTTGGTGCTGCATATCGAGTAATGGACATTTAATTTCTTGTTGGATAATGCTATACCAGGCCTGTGGAAATACACTATTTTATGCATGTTGTTAAAGATTTTCATTTATATCTCTTTGTCAAAAGGACACAAACCAATTGCACTGTGGTGTTATCATCAGCTCTAAATATAATTGCAGCTTAATAGCATCAACGTTGTCAAAAAAGCAACGACCCCACAAACGATTGTCTTAAACTTTGTTGTATTTTTACCTTCATGTAGTTAGACATGTTACCGCATTTATATTGTGTTTTAACCTCTTTCAAGCATCGTCATAATTGTATTGTTTTTGTTTGTGTGAATTAATGTTGTCCCTCTGTTGCGTTGCCCCTTAAGGAATGATTGAAGTATTTTAAAAGTATCTAATTTAGACCACAAAGTTGCTGCTACGTTTCTAACCAAACCATGTTTAAGCTTTATCAAGATATGTTCTAACTATTAAACTGTTATTAATTACATTTCAAATGATAGTAACACCATTTTCAAACGGAAATTAAAGTAGGAACACGTTTGAAGTCGGAGCTCTCTTTGTGATTAAGCTTCTCTCGTTGCATGATTGTCCTTTTCTTTCACTTTTCGTAGGAACAAAAGTTAATTATTGGCCATTAATATGAGAGTCCCAGCTGGGGAAATGTGTGGGAGGCAAACTAACAATAATCATTTAAGTACCTTTGAGCAAGGCAACGCTCCAGTAAACCAACAGTCAGAAATACACCTTTAAAGTAGGCTGAAGGAGTTGGATATGAAATGTAAGTAGTAGTGAATGAATGTATATTAAGAAGAGAACAGAAAGTAAAAACGCTTTGAAAAGCAGCAGAATATTTTAAGTGACGATGAAGAAATTGTGTTAATGAAACCGTGAAGAGAGACGGAGATGTAAAGGAGCTCTGATTGACATACATACGGATCACAGTGTCTGTGTTTACTCTCTCAATTTCTTTATCAGTCTGTCACACACACATACTCACACACACACACACACACACACACACACACACACACACACACACACACTCTCTGCTCAGTCATCAGTGAGGGATAAGATAATGACAGGAGATGCACAATGAGAGGAGTCCTGCTGAGAGAGAAGATGCAGGAAGAATAACAGGAGTGTGTGTGTGTGTGTGTGTGTGTGTGTGTGTGTGTGTGTGTGTGTGTGTGTGTGTGTGTGTGTGATATTCAGCCTGTGCTCAGCAGGGGGTTGCAGCTAAAGAACACAGAAGTGGTTTTCACACATTAGCTGACACACACACACACACACACACACACACACACACACACACACACACACACACACACACATAATGCAGATACTCTCTATAGAATCAAGTTGGTCTGACTGCCACTTCTCATAACGCATCAGTTTCCATGTGATTTAATCGGCAGCAGACTCTGATCAGATGCTCTTTAAATTCTCTCCACATACAAACCCTTCATGCGCCCCCTTACACACACACAAACAAACACACACACACACACACACACACACACACACACACACACACACACACAGAAGGCTTTCACACGTTAACCAGCCTTGAGGAAAGCCTGACCATAAAAAAAAGGTAGCACCAAGATTAACGTTTCATAAAATATCCCAAGTATTTTTTCAAACAATTTGGATGATGTCACCAAATGTTGATCTGTTATCTTGTGAAAATAACATTATCAATTAAACCCCCCAACAAAAAAGATTGCATGTGTGTCTTTACAGGGGGGGGGGGGGGCATTGATTAAATCTCTCATTAGCTGTGGTGTTTTTAAAGGGATCTGACATCTCAACACAAACAAAATGGTGTGCCCCCCGCTGACAACAAAACACAGCCTTCAGCCTTAAACTGATTGACTGAGGGCTTGATATGAGACATGTGGGGGGGGGGGGGGGGGTGACAGCCTAACAGCAGGCTTTTTAAAGTGTAGGCGATTGCTCTAAAGTGTGGGTGTAGCTTGTTGTTATTTATTGATGAAGGCAAAAACCCAGAGTGGATATCTGAGCATGAACCCCTTCCTCTTTAGGCTATTTGGTGGGATTCATAAATACTGACTTGCACTTATCCAAAGTGATTTACGGTGTCAGCTGAATGCTGGAAAAGCAAGTTTGCTTTCCAAACGCTTCACTACAGTATGAAGAGTGCAGTGCTGATGCCCTGAAGGCCGAAAACCCTCCAAGAGTGACAAAGCATTCTGGGAAATTGTAGGTTGTGTTCCACGATATTGCACATTGAGTTATTAAAAGGGAATCGGTGCTGACATGGCATTAATTTTAACAAGTTTAAATTCTGAGATTATGGTCAGAATACTGACTTTAATCTCACACATTTAAAAAAGAAAATGCATCTTTATCTGATTTATATTAGAAGTCTGACTTTAATTTCAGAATTCTGAGCTTTTTCCCAGATTTCTGACTTTTGGCTGTGATTTTGACTTTTTCCTCAAATTTAGATTTTTCCTCAGATTTGAATTTTTTCTCATAAATCTGACTTTTTTTATCAAATTCAGATTTTTTCTCAGATTCTGACTTTCTGCTCTGATTTGGACTTTTTCCTCTAATTTGGATTTTTTCCTCAAATTTGACTTTCTCTCCGATCTTGTCTTTTCGCTCCGATTTTGACTTTTCTGAAATTATGACATTTTTATCAAATGTTTACTTTTTTCAAAGAATTCAGATTTTTTTCAGAATTTTTACTCAGATTCTGACTATTTTCTCAAATGTTGACATTTTTCCCCAGAATTTGACTTTTTCTAAAATGTTGATTTATTTCTCAATTCCTTACTTTTTCATCAAATTTTGACTTTTCTCTCAGATTCTGATTTTTTCCGCACATAAAAAAAATCTATGATTGCATTTAATTAACTAATTTCTCTCTTTCCCTTGCTATGGTGATATAGAGTGGAGGTGATATGCAACAAAAACTCTGTCTAAAGAGAAACCAGGCTGACATTGAAGGCCTTTAACGATTAGTGGCAGCGTGACATGAAGCTTGTGTCTAAAAGAAAAATAAACTCTTTCAATAATCTACTTGCCAGCATTTATCACATCTTATCTTTTGTATTTTTGCAAACGTTTCCTACTCAGCCATGAAAACTTTGTGGGTGTTTGCATTTAGACATTGTTTATGCACAAATTGTTAAATAAATACACAAACTGATTGATATTCATGTCTGCAGTTAGTTACCAAGGAAGTGAGAAGTATCAGCAGGACACTTCATTTCAGCGTAAACAAGGAGGAGGCAACTGTGACTCAATACATCTGGAAACAATTTACATCTGTTTGATAAAATGTTGTTTAGCTCCCCATTGACTTGCACTAGTTAAACAGTGGTCCCCTGCAGGAAACTGGTCTCCTTTAGAAAAGTGAACCCTTGTTAAAGTAATGGAACAATTCAAGAGAAGCGTAAGCTGAACAGCTTGCAGCCGTCTAAAGAGTGAGAAACTGTGGTTCCCCATTGACTACCAAATGAAAATATGCCATAGCAACCCGTTACTAACACACAATGGCATGAAACACTTTGGTTGTCTTGAAGAAACGTGTATTTTTAGGAAGAAAAAAAGTGGATTTCTGTTGCAGGGACTTCTTAAAAAATACCCCCCAATCCATTCCTCCATTCCGTAGCAGCAGTGTGTCGCAGCAAGCCCCTGACCATATGTCCTAATTGGAATGAATTGAGGTAAAAGTAGTGAAGGCAGCGCATGCTGTTTCTGAGTGGGAGACGGAGATTAAAAAAAAGCCAAAGACAGATTTAAAGAAGGATCGAATGAGACAAGGAGAGAAAGAGTTGCTGTGCACCAAATTATACTAAAACTGTGGAATCCAACAGTCAATATTTGTGTCAGAAGTCCATTCTCTCAAGTCTGGTTAGTGTGTGAGATGCTGTTTGATGTAACTTGCTGTGTGTGTGTGTGTGTGTGTGTGTGTGTGTGTGTGTGTGTGTGTGTGGTGTGTGTGTGTGTGTGTGTGTGTGTGTGTGTGTGTGTGTGTGTGTGTGTGTCTTTGTCCGTGTGCATGTGTGTGTGCGTGTGTGTGTGTACCCTTGATTGCTCAAGTGTGTGTATGATATATGATATATATATTTTCCACATATGTTGTGTGTGAGTATGTGTGTGTGTGTGTGTGTGTGTGTGTGAGTGTGTGTGTGTGTGTGTCTTTGTCCGTGTGCATGTGCGTGTGTGTGAGTATGTGTATGTGTATGTGTATGTGTGTGTGTGTGTGTGTGTGTGTGTGTGTGTGTGTGTGTGTGTGTGTTGTTTGTAGCCTTTATTTAACCAGGTGAAAGCCCCTTGAGATCAAAAGATCTCTTTTTCAAGGGTGGCCTGTGTGTGTGTGTGTGTGTGTGTGTGTGTGTGTGTGTGTGTGTGTGTTGTGTGTGTGTGTGTGTGTGTGTGTGTGTGTGTGTGTGTGTGTGTGTGTGTGGTGTGTGTGTGTGTGTGTGTGTGTGTGTGTGTGTGTGTGTGTGTGTGTTAGGGTGCATATGATATGTAAATTGTAGGGCTTCTTCCCCGCTGTTTGAATCAGAAAGCTTTGGCCTAGTTCCCATCACTGTCTCAGCAGCCATAACATGCCGTCAGAGATAAGGGAGGGAAACAGAGAGGAGATTGAAATGCAAAGAGTGAACAGAAGTGATGTTTACGTTTCCTTTTCGCAGAGTAACCCGTCTGACTTGAGCTAGATTGTGAAAATGGATGCACTGATTGAGAAAGGATGTACCGATCCTGATACCAATGTTTACAATAACACATATGACATGATGTGTTTTCAAGAAAGTCAGCATTTGGCAGTCCACATTCAATCATGTCATTGTGTGAAACAACCTTTGTTAAAACCTTTTTTTACAGGAAAACATTTAGCAAAACACAGCTCTTAAATCCTGTTCAGCTCCTTCACTACTCTCTACTCAATATGAACACGGTTTCAGTTCTTAAATAACTCCACTACATTATGTTTGTGAATCACACCGAGCCATATTTCACCTCTGATCTTCCTCCAAGACAGTTTAATAGACCCAGACAACAAATGCACTTTTTAAACTTAACTTTAAAACAAACCATGTATTTATGGCAAACAGTTGTTTTCAAACCATTGGCATCTTCTCAAAATCAGTTGCACCAAAAAACAAATCAATAATTACTAATGTTTTGCCAAAGTTTATGTTGATAAAGGCGCCGGTTCTGTAGGGTTACGGCCCGTCCACACAGCGGCGTGCGTTGACGCTTCACCATTCACTTTGAATAGGGTGACGTCACTTTTCGCCGAACTGCATTGTGGGAAGCGACGCGTGGCTCGCTGCAAAAGTTGAGCAATGTTCAACTTTTGACGCCTCGGCAGAAGCGTCAGCCAATCGAATCATATGCCAGTACAAGCTCTAACCAATCAAACCGCTGCTTGTGTGTCAGGGGCGGGAGATTCATGTGATTGGTTGTTGGTCGAGTTTCAGACACGCCCGCCGGCAAGCTTCAACGCACGCCGCTGTGTGGATGCTGCGTTAGGGTTCAAGGTAAGCCTGAGCCAGCCCTAACTGTAAGCTTTATCAACAAGGTGGGTCTTACGGTACGTCCACACGGCAGCGTGCGTTGAAGCTTGCCGGCGGGCGTGTCTGGCTCGCGACCAACAACCAATCACATGAATCTCCCGCCCCGGAGACACAAGCACGCGGTTTGATTGGCTAGAGCTTGTACTGGCATATGATTTGTTTGGCTGACGCTTCCACCGAAGCTTGAAAAGTTGAACTTTTCTCAACTTTTGAAGCGAGCAACGGAGGCAAAGCGACGCGACGGAACCACAATGCAGTTCGGCAAAGACTGACGCCACCCCACTCAAAGTGAATGGGAAGCAGCGTTGAAGCAATGCACGCTGCCGTGTGGACCGCCCATCAAGCCTATAGCAGCATAATGTGTGTGTCGGTTTCCGTTAGCCGGTAATTACCGTTTTTTAGCTGGTAACATTTATTAAAAACCGGTAAATTCAAAACCTGCCGGTCAAAATGTCCGATGCTCCGATAGATCGGCCGCCGGTCATTATCGGCCGATATTCACTCTTAATAGTTTGATCGGTGCTCTCTATAAGGCCGATCAGGAGATCTGGATCTGATCGATATGGACATAAACGCGAGTGAAGTATAACCGGACGAGAGGGAGAGATCAGATCAGCTGCTGAGTCTGACCGAGACACGCAGCTCTGATCACCTGAAGCCCCGCCCTCTGTTTAGCTGCATGAGAGAGAGGGAGAGAGGAAAAGAGAGGATCCGTTTCTCCCGTGTTATTATTATTCAAAGTTAATTTAAACTTATAATGTACTTCATCTACTATAAGTAGTTTGTTTGAATGTAATAATTATGTTGTTTGTTGTTTGTGGAATCATTTATTGAAAAATGAATCTGAATTTTTCGATCTGTTACGATTATAAACTGAAGCAATATAAAAATGACTCATTAACTGAGTTTTAAACATCAATATATCTGCTCATAGTCCGGTAATTACCTGCTAACGGAAACTCTGCTGCACAATTCTTATTATTATGATTGAAACATGACCGGTATTTCAAATTTGTCCGGTAAAATAAATTCTGTCCGGACATTTGACCGGCGAGAAAAATCCTAGCGGAAACCCTGGTGTGTGTGTGTGTGTGTGTGTGTATGTGGTGTGTGTGTGTGTGTGTTGTGTGTGTGTGTGTGTGTGTGTGTGTGTGTGTGTGTGTGTGTGGTGTGTGTGTGTGTGGTGTGTGTGTGTGTGTGTGTGTGTGTGTTGTGTGTGTGTGTGTGTGTGTGTGTGTGTGTGTGTGTGTGTGTGTGTGTGTGTGTGTGTGTGTGTATAAACATCCATGTTAACTCTAGCCTGTCCTTTCTCTAAACCTCCAACCCCCCTTTACTTTCTTTGTTGGTGGACATGTTTAATAAACTTGTAAGCTGGGAAAAGTCAAACCTCTCATTCCTACTCCCCTTTCATTTCCTCAAATGTATCCACCTAAAGCCCACTTTCTCCTTCCCTTCACTGCTGCTGTTAAAGAGGAAGCCGACGCATGAGTTGAGACTCTGATTAAATGAGTCTGGGGTGTAGGAGGCGAGCTAATGTTTAGCATTGTCTGGCTGATTAAAGCATGGCAAACAAGTGATTGCTATGCAGCTCTGCTCCTCACTGCTAACTCATACACAAGGCTGCTCTGTGCTCTCGCTCTGCACGGCTCTCCATCTCCACATCTCTCACTTTAATTCTCCATCTTTCTCCGTAAATCTCTCAATCCTCTTCTCCTTGGCTCACTGTGATTTGCTTTATACCTATCACTATTACCAAGTTAGAACGCTTCATTTCCATCCCTTCATCTATGATTGTATTTGCTTTCTTTTGCAGGATAGGATATGAACCTGAATAGGAATAATATTTTTTTTATAATAATAATTATAACATACAAATGTAAAACAAACAAATAAAAGTAAATGCATTCTCAAATAGTCTCTGTCATGTTCAACAGGGGCAAGGAGAAGCTTAGAAAACGTTTCTGGTCCTCTAGCGTAATTGTTCTTGAAAATGTAAAATGAGGTCATCGTCATCAGCGCCATGTTCGTCATGTTTTAAACACATAACCATTTGTTTTATAACAACAAATAACAAGTATGAGTTCACAGGTCTCGCTCATAGATATTCATGATTTGGTTTCGAAATAATAGTTTTAGTTTAAATACACTTCTACAATAGTTCAGCTCATCATTACAGTTAGCCCACAGATCAACACCTTTTGTTGTGATGCTATGAAGTTGATGGATCCATTTTCTCTTATCCTCTTCATGTGTACATTGTATTGTAACGCTCCCTATTCCTCTATCTACACTGCTCCATCCCTGAATGAAACTCAACCCCTCTCTCATTCTCTGTCCCCCCTCACAGCTATTTTCTAAAATGTCCCCAGCTCAGTTACGCTGCCGACAGCCCAAATTCAATTATTGCAGAGCGTGTGATAATCCCAGGCCACTGATTGGTCACAACACAGCGACACAAGGACGCTCGGAGAGGTAAAGGGAAACAAAAGGAGACATGCTTAATATCTAGATATGGTAAGTCAAATGTATAGGTGAACGGAAGGAGAGATAAGGAATAAAAAGCTCAACATTTACCCCATTCCTTTGTATCCCCTCAAAGCCCCTGGTATCCTTCAGACTCGAGCTAAAACAAACAACCCTGCCCTTAAAAGCCCAGCCCATAATCCCTGTGTAATCACTACGGCAGCCTCACCACGCATAACCAGAACATGAGTGAAGACAGAGACGTGTGTGTGTGTGTGTGTGGTGGTGTGTGTGTGTGTGTGTGTGTGTGTGTGTGTGTGTGTGTGTGTGTGTGTGTGTTGTGGTGTGTGTGTGTGTGTGTGTGTGTGTGTGTGTGTGTGTGTGTGTGTGTGTGTGTGGCACTGGACACATTTATCTTCTGGTGCAACAATCGTGTCTGTTTCTTCGTTTTTTTTTTAATCCAACCACAACTGGAAAGTTTTATGCATATGTCTTATCCAACGTTGCATAAAAAGTATATTTAGTGTTCTCGCCCCTGTGCTAACACAGTCCTTCAAATATCTTTTAAAACCAATAACCATTGTGACTACAGTTTGTGTGACATTTTTCATGTTGCACAAATGTCATTTTCTACAATCCACACATTATATTGCCTTGTAAATTGATGTCATGTCTCATGGCAGGGGTGTCAAACTAAATGTCATCGCGGGCCACATTCGCATAAAGGTTGCACTCAAAGGGCCGGTTGTAACTATATAAATAATATATAATATATATATAAAATAATGTATTATATTACATTATTGCCTCTGAATTGGATTATTATCGGATAGGATAAAAACTTAGTAATTAATTACGTCTGAAAGCAGAAGTCCAGGGCAAATCATTGCAAGTCTCTTCAGTGTGCGTGTCACAAAACGAGATGCATTGTGGGACATGTAGTTTATGGGCAACCTGCTTCTGTAAATCAGCATGTAACCGTATAATAAACTTATTATATTCTTTGCAAGCTCTTGCGGGGCCACATAAAATGAAGTCGCGGGCCGGATTTGGCCCCCGGGCCTTGAGTTTGACACCCCTGCTCTAGGGGCTTTATGCCAATATATTACATCTTATTTGCTTCAATGTCATGTCAAGCCAGAACAACAGCAACACAAAATGGTAGTCATCTCTTTGTAGGATAAATAACACATCTCTCAAACCATGATGAAGGAACTCATCACTTACCAGAGGCTTGTTAACTATCTTAATTGGCAGATAGGGAATAAATCCACCGAGTGAACATGTGGTCAATCCATCAACGGGATTCAAACCAGTGTCCAACACCGTCCTGTTCGATAGGTTGCAAAGATCAACACTGAAGCTGTCCCTAAAGAGCCTGCTACAGTGTGTGGACACGATTTACTCTGAATGTCCAAACATTTTAAAGCACCAGCCTTTAAGTAACACTCAGGTCATGTTGCCGTTAGAGCAGCATGTAATTCTAAGTGATGTGTGTTTCGTTTCTCGTGTCCAATCACCCGTAAAATGGCAACAGGCAAACAGGCTTAACATCCTTAGTCACACACACACACACACACACACACTCACTCACTCACTCACTCACTCACTCACTCACTCACACACACACCATGTATACATCACTTCAGGGGACATTACATTGACTTACATGCATTTACTGGAGACTTATCCTAACCTTAACCATAACCAACATATGCCTAATCCTAACCCTTACCCTAACCAAGTCTTCACCCTAAAATGAATGATTCCCCTCATGGGGACCTCCATGTTGTCCCCATAAGGGAGGCGAGTCCCCACACGTGACTGATTTAGGTCTCCACAAGTATAGTAATGCTAGGCCACACACACACACACACACACACACACACACACACACACACACACACACACACACACACACACACACACACACACACACACACACACACACACACACACACACACACACACACACACACACACACACACACACACACACACACACACACACACAGTTGTCTGAAGTAGTGCCGTTTGCAGCCTTGCCTGTCTGCTGCAGTTGGAGGTGTTAATACTTTATAACCGAGACGTGTTCAAGGTGAAGAGTGAAGAGGGAAACAGCTCTGTCATCGTGCCGCTTCCTCTCCCAGCCCTTGCACTCTTTCTTTGTGTTTAAATTGATTTTTAGTTTCTGTTCTTTTCAATATGTCTATGTGTGTGCACGTTGTGTGTGGCCCGGCTCACGTGGAATATACCCTTACTGTTTGGGGTTTGTGGGTCAGTGTGTTGGTCTTCAGATGTGCCATGTTTCAGTTTCAAATGCTCGTCATTACATACGTTAATGTACACGCTTTGTCGTTTGCTCTGTCAATCTGACATGGTTTCAAGCTGGGCAACATTTCCTCCTTTAAACATCTGCTATTTTGATTCTCTGTTATCCTAGGGCTGAACATGTGCTGACTAACACCATCACATTTCTAACCTAAAGAGTTATTCTTCAAAGTGCTGGTTATGTGATTCTATAAAGCAAGGACACTCGTGAAAAGCAGCCCCAAAGGCATTCAAAGCAAGTCTTCCTCAACGTAATGATACTCCAACGAATCCTTTCTATATTACATTTTCAGTTTACCCATGACCTGACAGCCCTCGCTTATGTGTTGCATTCTTTAGAGCGCATGCTGACAGTTAGCCAGTTAGAAAACACATGTGAACACCAGTGTGTAGGCAGCGATAACACTGTATGAGAGGCATGAAGTGCTTTGAGATAAACGTCATGATAGGGTGAAGATGAACCTTGAAAAAAAATTGATAAGTTTAAGAAAAGAAAACACTGTTAATGATAAACATGGTTTAAGAGTTTAAAAATCACATAGAGAAAATGTATAAATGAACTAACATCATATACTTAGAGATATCTGCAATATGTTAGAAAACTGACGATCCTTATACAGCCCGTTATCCAGTCTTTACAACCCCTCAAAGTGCTTTACTCTACAAGTCATCATGGCAACAATGTGCCATTTACTAAAGTAAGCTAACATTCACACATGTTAACACAACGTTGCCAGAAGCAATTTGGGGTTAAGTCATGATCGAACCCACAACCTACGATTGAAAGACGACCGCACTCCCTCACAGTCAGTCGCCTGTGATTGTTACGGCCTGTCCACACTACAGCTTCAAAAAAAGCTTGGAGCTTGGCGTGTCTGAAGCTCGACCAACAACCAATCACATGAATCTCCCGCCCCTGACACACAAACAGCGGTTTGATTGGCTAGAGCTTGTACTGGCATATGATTTGATTGGCTGACGCTTCCACCGAAAGCTTCAAAAGTTGAACATTGCTCAACTTGTGCAGCCTGAAACGCCAGGAAAGCTCCGCTCTGCTTCCCACAATGCAGTTCGGCGAAAAGTGACGTCACCCCATTCAAAGTGAATGGGCAGACGCGTTGGAAACCGTTTTTGAAGCTGTCGAAGCTGTAGTGTGGACGGGCCGTTACAGAGAAATCTGATTTACAGTCAAAATCAAATCATCAAACATCACAACACATGTTTGTCTCAGTGGGCTTTAACGATTGCACACAAACAACAGTGCATTCAGGTTCCTGAGATCAAATCGGGAAAACAATCGAGTATTTGTTTTGTCCTCTACTTCAACTCAATGTCTTACATTTTGAATTTTAAAAAAGCGTTGAGGTTTTTTTATCCATTTATTTTTGTTCGTTGTTGTTTTTTTACTACAAATGCCCCAAAAACCTTTCCAGGAGAAAAATCTCAGTTTGAAAGTTGAAGACTGATGGTTTCTGATCCAGACGTTTTCTGGGGTGAACAGTTTGGTCCTCGATCATCAGAAACAGAAAGGTGAGAGGACAAGCTTCATAAAAAAATCATGAAAAGAAAATATATGTCTCTGATCGGGGAAGAAAATCAATCCGTCTTTTCGTTTTCAGAAATCTTGCTGCCCCTAACTTTGACACATATTTTAAAACAACTAAATAATATGATTGGGTTAAGGACTGAAAGCCAATGTGCATTAAGCATTTTAATACATCCAAAAGACTGACTCATTCATTGAAATTCATTCTATCTGCATACTAGACATCCAGGAGAGAAAGGACTGGGTGCAAAAAGAGTCTACAGTTGTTTACATGTTCCAAAAATATCATTTAATTACATTTGACAACCTGCCCTTTATCTTAATCTAATGATGTCATTTTGCATCCAATGTAATAAAGGCCTGCCAAATGCAATAATGAAAATGTGTATTATCATCTAGTGTTCCCCGCTGAATGGAAGCCCCTGCTGGCCCGGTAACAAATGAGCACGGTGTCAGAGCTTTTCAACCCTGCCATATCAAAACACAGACATTTACAAAAAGGACTGCCTGCCGCTCAGAGCCATTCAAAACAAACTGACATCCGGCGCTGATGCTTTTGTGAGGACAAGTTTCCTGAAATGTCTCAATGCAGAACTCAGAAGAGCTGCGAAACGGTATGATTATATATATATATAGTATTACCATGTCGTATTGTTAGTTAGTGAACTGGACCTAGCTGTTCATTATGAAGAAATATCTCAACAAATCCTAAAAAACACATGATAGAACATCTTGTTTTTCCATACTATAGAATAGACTTTTTATCAGATGTCATTATGTTGTTTAGCAGAACATGTAAATGTACCCTTGTTACAGACCTACAGTCCTTTCAGAATAAACACAGGTCTCCACAGGGTCATTCTTAGTTAGGATAAGGCAACATCATTATTTAGTCAGGTTTGGGGATACCATTGTTGTTGGGAACAATGATATGGAAGTGGCGTTGTTAAGTGCGAAAGTATCGTAACAAGTATCTGGTTTTACGCAGGACACAAAGATGTCTGCTGGTAAAAGTCTGTACTTTTCGGATAAACAGTTCTTACTCAATCGCTTGTTCGACCGTTCAGCAAACCGTCCTGATCGTCATAATAACTACGGCCACTAGAGGGCTTTCTCACCTGAGCCTCTGACAATTTGAGGGTTGCTCAATTAACCATGATGTCTTGTTTTTGTAATCACATGTAAAATACAAATCATACATATTTACTTCGAATAGTTACATTGTACACTGGACTAAATGATACCTGTTTGCTTGCTAGCCAAAATATGTTACAGAACTGCCTCCAAATGCGCTGAAGGTAAAGTGATAAAACTGATATAAATCGTCCAACAGAGATATGATATTGGCAATAGGCCTACATTTGAAGTAAAAGGTGCATTTAAAAGCATCGATTATACAGAACTTCCTTTGAGTTTATATCAGTGGAAGCGTTTTTTGAGCTCTGCTTGTTCTAAAGAAACCCTTTCTGTCCAATGTGGGGAATAACGTCTACAAGAGGCAGCAGACATGTGCACACTCACTTTAATCTGATACCTTGTGTCAAATTGACCCGATTTCCATTTTCAATGAATACAAAAATAAATAAGGATATTTTCGTTCAACCTGAAACTCAATGGCCGGGGCTTATTTACTGTGAAGGACATGTGGAATTGTTTTTATTTTTGTCCACCCGCATTTATGTCCTTCATAAGAGGTTCGGGTTAATCTGCCCCGGATACAATACCAGGACAGAGAGACAGTGAAAAACACACACACACCACACACACACACACACACACACACACACACACACACACACACACACACACACACACACACACACACACACACACACACACAATCGTATGCATAGAGAAGCTGTTTGATCCTGTTTTCCCTTGATCTTTACCCTTTGTAGTGTGTGTACACAAAACTATCCTAGAACATTATAAACATTTTAAATGTTCTCGCACTGTCCCCCTCGCACCTGCACGTCGGAGGAGGGACTAAACAGAGACATAACCTCAGTGTAGTAACAGTGTAGTGCAGAACTACAATTCTCTACCAGCAAAATGGCCAAAAGATATTCTGCTCAGAGCCTTGGAGCTAATACTGGATGAGAGTGAGTGGAATGCATTAGAGGAACACGGTGAAGTGGGACAGGAAGACATTTCTGAAGATGAGGATGATGTGGAGGTAAACTCAGAATTTGACAGCAAATTGGAAGATGAACTTGACTCAGAGCAAACTGCTGGAAGACCCCCACAGCCAGCCGCAAGAAGACCCCCACAGTCAGCTTCTGGAAGACCCCCACAGCCAGCTGTGAGGTCTGTGGACCCTCAAAGGACTCCAAGACACAGACTACATGCAGCAACTGCAACAAGTACATCTGTGCTATACACACGAAGACGTTCTGGACATCATGTGTTTCCTAAACGGACTTGCCCATTGACTCACATGATGTTCTGCAGCGTCACTTCATCAATATAGTTTTTGGATATACTGTATTTTATGAATAGTGACTGTTAATTGTTTTAATTTGCTTTGTGTTTATATCTGTTCTGTCATTTATATGGATGTTTCATCATCTCTATTTCACAGCCAAATACTTTAGGATGTGGTTCTTGTGTTCCAATTGCTGCTAAATTGCTTTATTTCCTTCAGGGCTTTGATTAGTATATGACAGATTAAAAATAATAACCATTAATTAAAACATATTTCATTTACATTTGTCCTAGAAAAGCATGAGCAAAATGTAAACCTAGTTTTTATTACAGTGTATTTGTTTTTAACATAAATTACATTTTTATCACAAAAAACGATGGACACTTCCATTGTTAAATTTGATCTAGCAAAGAGTATTTTCAATATATCATCATATATTTCATTTATATTGTTGGGGAAAGAGTTAAAGACAATATATATAAGGAATTGTGCATGTGTTGAATTTAGTTCTGTATTTTTTTTAAACCCTGAAATATGTCCCAGGTCAATTTGATCCGAACATTACCAAAGGGTGCGAAATGTGAACATAACACAAGGGTTAAATAAATCTGTGTATTTGACTGTACTGTAAACATCTGGAATATATTCACACGAAAGCTGTGTAGGCTACATAATGTCTCTGACACATATTTACGCAGAAAACGAGTTAAATGATGACACTTAAACATAATTATATGAATAAATAAAAAGCATGGCTTTACTCAAATACATCCCAAAAGGAGACATTCATAAACCTTCCGTTACCTGACTGAACTCTTTTCCCCAGAGTATATTCCCTCTTTGTCCTGATTGGCCAGTTGCTATTTTAAACGGTGCTGTTAATGAGCCAATCATCTTTCAGAAAGAAGGGTCTTCCACAGACGCTCCTCCCTCCTCTCCTGTCATTGGTTGCCTTTGAGATTCTAAGTATACGCTCTCAGCCAATGAGGAGAGAGCAACTGTTGCATTCAGTGACCCCCCCCCCCCCCCCTCCTTCTGCTGCAGCCTCTCAGTCTGGATTCAGATCTGAAGAGAGGAACAGTGTCATGATAAAGGGGGAATTATGTGACCTAACACTTATGCATTAAATACAACAAATATATCGCAGCATAAGTGTTTTTTTACACACAAATCTCATACATTTAAATACATTTAAACCACAACTTTGCTTCACATCTGCGAAAGTCAAAAGTGGCTCTTTCGAGATGTATTGCCCTTAATATGTTGTATGTAATGCCACGACTAATCTCCTCATCCCCATGTTGATTTAAATATGAACGTAACGATATATGATTACTGTAACAAGCCCGCCATAAAACCGACCAGAGGAGAAAAGTGAGAGGGAGAGAGGATTAATCTAGTTTCCAACGCCCTCCATCGGCAGCGACATCTCCCTCCCTCATCTACCCCCCTCCTCTCTCCCCCCCTCTCTCTCCCCCCCTCTCTCTCCCCCCCTCCTCCCGTTGCTGCTGCCGCGCACCCGTTCGTCTCGCTCACACCGCTTCCGAGGCTCGTGGAGAGAGGACGGATAAACGGCGCTGACTGAACCGGATTTCATACCCGGAGGAGGGAGGGACGCTACTCTGATTTCCCTTTGTATTCTCCTGACAACCACCTCCATCACCACCACTCCTCTCCATCACTTCAGTATTGGAACCTTATCAAGAAAACTGTCTGTCATCTTTTTTTTTATTTCATCTTGCTTGATTGGTAAGGGGATTTTTCTGCCTCTGCGCTCCAGCGGATAAGAAAAAAGGACATTTTGGGTTTGTTTTATTCTCCTCCGAGCGCACACTCCTAGCAGAACAAACTGGGGTTCCCATCAGTGGATGTGTTGGACATCTGATAGAAGAAGCAGTACTTGTTGAGAGATCGGCTTGTATGTATTGGAGGGGATTTCCTTGGAGAGACGGACAGCTGCGCACGGACTCTCTCACTTCCAAAGGTAAGGCTTAAGTTCAATAATTCTGCATCCACACAGTCCCATTCATCCCCTTCGTTTCTGCGGAGGCTTTTTAATGAGCGTAAAAACCGGAGAGAGAGACCGGAGTGAGGGCTCTGGGTTCCCGGGATGCTGGTTCGAGTCTGGATTGGTCCAAACGCAGGATTGTCACACATCAATTAAACATTAAAATGTCACCATGGACGTTTATGTGTGAGATACTAAGGAATATCACCACAGAGTGTTTGCGCATTAGAGGTTAAGTGAGAGTGTGTTTGCTCTGCTGCCGAAACAGAGCTCACTTTCTTCAGTGGATGACGGTTGGATTGGTGCGTTTTATTCACACACTGTATGTCTTCACATTTCCAGCGCAGTGTGTGTCTGAGTGCGTTTTTTCCGCTCGTTTGGTGTGTGTCTGCGCGTCTGCGAGAGTGCATATATGTGTGTGTGTGTGTGTGTGTGTGTGTGTGTGTGTGTGTGTGTGTGTGTGTGTGTGTGTGTGTGTGTGTGTGTGTGTGTGTGCGCGTGTGTGTGTGTGTCTGGCCACGTATAAAGGCAGATCTCGGTGCTCTTTTCGCTGCCTCCCGGAGCCTCTGCGTAACGGCGACGCACAACTTTTATTTGGATCACCGTTTACATGGGCTGGATGTGGACCAAACCACATCATTCATAAAGGAGAGAAAGCACTCAATCACTTAAAAAAATTCAAACGAGGCATACTTTTCTTGGAGTGGCAGCTATTTTACTGTCTCGTCCTCTTTTATCCAAACTCATCTCCTGAGTATTTCACCAACTCTATCCTCTCTCATCGTCATTTCCTCACAGACACCTCTTTGCACGGCTCATTATCTCTGTGTGGAATCAAGCTCTTGAAATGAGAATCCCTAAAGATCCCATATGGTTAGTATTCAGTCCATTTTAATACTTTAACCAGAGCCTCGTCCTTGTTCTCTCCATGTTGTGAAAGTGCATACAATTGCTTAGATATCATTGTGCCCGTAGGGTCATTTCAGACACACTCTGCATTCAATTATGTCCGCGCGCTTTGCTCCGCGTGCCTGCAGGGCCACATTATAGATCAGCCTTTCATTGTTGCGCATGCATATACCATTGAAATCTTGGTGCTGGTTGCTATATGATAAATGATGGATGCACGGGGCACCGAGCTGCTGATGAGTCGGTTTCGGTGAGTGAGATATCGGGGTATAATTTGGGCAGCTGCAATTCCGCTGCGTTTTCAGGGAGAGGCGGTCTGGAGTCTTTTGGTATTCATGGCACAGCTCAAGATTGCTGCTCTGAAGCAATAATCTCTCTCCCTCTCCACCTCTCTCTCATTCTGTCTCCCACACTGTTGCTCTGTGAAACGTCTCCCCCCTTCCCAGGCTCTCTCCCTTCTGTCTTAGTCTTATGGGAGCCATTGAGAAAATCATTTGCCGTTGTATTTTATTCGCTGTTTCTTGCAGCATTTTTAATCTGCAAACCCTTTGGAGGAACTTGCAGTTTGTTAAACAAAGAGAAACTTCTTGTATCCTCTCAGGTGATTTGTTCTTTTATAGTTTGCAGTGTTGTATCAGCGTTTTCCTCCACACATCCTTATTATGTGGTTACTTCTCAGACAGTGCTTCGCTGTTTATTCCCGCCCCCCTGCATTTTCCTAATTAGTCTTCAGACCAGTCAACATGTTTAGAAGAAACACTGACTTCTCCCTTTTTTCTTCCGGCTCTATGAGTTGACTTTGTAGCCACTCAGAAGACACATCACAGGAACATAATGCCTGTGTTCAATTGCTGCTTTTTTCTTCGTATAGTTGCTGTTTGACCGGGCTTAACATCACAACATCCTCACTGCAGTGTTTTTGTAAACAGCACAACAGTATTGCCCAATTTGTGCTCCATGATGTTTTGCTTAATTCACTAATTAATTCTTCTAGCGCCCTGTATTTCGGTCATAGTAACTCAGCTTGAAGGGAGAGAATCAAGAGGGAGTGAGAGAGGAGAAACCGCCGTCTGTCTGGCAGACAGAAAGTGCCCGTCATCACTTAGCTATCTCAGGACATCTAGCTGCCTTTCTAGGGCTTTTATGTCCGGGAATGTGATGTATATTCTTTAAAAGCAGAAGCCCCTTGTATCATGGTGAGCAGCAGGGCCGTTTCTTCCTATAAGCGGACTATGCGGGGGCATAGGGCCCCCGCGGCCACTAGGGGGCCCCCAAGCTGAAAGTATATATTTTTTTATTCATCCGAAAAACTAAAAAAGTTGTATTCATACACACAAAGATGAACAAAATTAGTAGAAGCGGGAGGGCTGAAGCATAGCTTGTGGAAAGTAGCCCTCCCGTGCATCATCCTAATACAGGGGCATTATTGCATCAAAAACGTATAGAAATGAAGGAGTACAAAGAAAACAGGAGAACAAATTAAATAAAAGTTAGGGCAGGAAAACAATAAATGGATATATATATATATATATATATATATATATATATATAATAGTGATCGATAGTGATCGATAAAGTCCAACGATCACTCATTGGCTGATAGCCAATGAGTGACGTCTGAGGAAGATGAAAAATGTAAATTAAACATTGTTGAGAAAATGCTGCATCTCTTGCATTTATTGACATAGAGGAGCCTTATTGTTTACCTTTTTAATATCATTTTTTGTAATTTTCAATTGCTTGGTATTCGTGAAATTAGCCTGTTTTCCTATTAAAGTGTAACAGATTGATGCATCTCCACAGATCATCTTAAAGGCTTTGGAATCCCCCCCATTGTAGTTAAAACACTGTCAAAACTAGGGCCCCCAAACAGCATCTTGCATAGGGCCCCCAAAAAGCTGGAAACGGCCCTGGTGAGCAGTATAGCAACCTGGCTGTGGGATATAACACTTGTTCACTGATGTTCAGCCAGGAAAATGGCAGAGAGAGTGACAGTAATGTCGGCAGATTTGTGTACGCAGTGGCAGGACCTGGCAGGGGAAATGCTCTGTGTTCCTTATAGAGATATCATTACATGTGTGCATCGCTTCAACCCTGTTTGAAAAGGCCAGAGAATGAAGCTACGCTGCTAATCAAGGTTACAGACTGTGTTTGCGGGGAGTATACAATAAGTGCTCGAGGATCATAAAGAGAGAAAGTGTCTCCACTTAACTTAGGAAATATAGACCTTAGAAATATTTGCATTTATATTATTTGGACTTTTTATTTGAGTTGCCACAGTTAGTTAGTTGGTTTATGTAATCCCTGGACAGCTGTTGTAAGTCAACCTAAAAACACATCGCATTTCAAATAAAAATAGATTCAATCAGTCGAAAAATGTAAAATAGATGCAACAAACATACATGTGGCATAGCATGTGATGACTTCATGAAACATTCACACTGTCATGTTTCTTTCTTGCAAGTGTGTCTTTGATCGTGAGCCACTTTTAACGTCAGTATTGCCAAAGCTACTCTTCCCTCATTCTTCAGATGCATGTAGAAGGAGTAAAGCTTGGCCAACTGGATTGAGTTTAAAGGAAACTGACGGCAAACACTGACGTAGCTCGGGGGGGGGGGGGGGGAGAATAGAAGGATTAATTTATTACACTGTAATCGTTATATTTATATTTAATTAGGCTCCAGCCGCTCCGCTCTCACAAACCGTGGCATTGTACATGAGGTTCTTTGAAAGTGTACAAAGAGTGAGAAGGAGAAGGGAGATGAGGAGGCAGAAATCAAAGAGGAGAGTTAAAGTGCTGGGTGACGACAGAGGGAGCTGTTGGGCTTTCTGCAGAAACGACGCTCTGCTTTTTCCTTATAATTCTTTCCAAATCTCTCTTTTTTCTTTCTGTCTTTTTTTTCCCCTCCTTCGTCGCTCTCCCTTTTCTACGAGACAGAGAGATGGAGAGGTAGTTAGGATCCCCAGACACACACACAAACACACACACACACACACACACACACACACACACACACACACACACACACACACACACACACACACACACACCACACACACACACACACACACACACACACACACACACACACACACACACACACACATCTGACTTCTGTTCAGATTTACATTACCACCAAGAGAGAGAGAGAGAGAGAGAAAGGGGGAGGGGGAGTAAAGATGGGGGACTGAGGAAGTTGTTTTTTTCTCTCTCTTTGCTTCTGCTGTTTTCTCCCCCGGTCCCTTAGACACAGAAACCCGAGTCAGCATTTGACTTATTTAATTGTTTTAATGTGTCTCATCCCCTTCCTGCTCCGAGTTTTCCAAAATATTTGTAATTGTATTTTTGGGCTCCTCTTCTCCTTCTCTATTTGAGACGACATACAGAAATCCTTTCGGTTTGTTTTGATCCACAAACAGTTTAAAAATGCACGTCCAATCACAGGACATAGTGGAGATATGTGAAATAGGACAACCTGTTCAACTACAGTGTGACACTGACACTCAACCAAAGTATTTCAAGTATACAAATCGAAGAGTTAATGTATCACATTAACAAGCCAGAAAACACAACAAAACATATACTTTTTAACACCCAAACAAAAAGTGTAAATGTCGTAATGTGTACTTCTATTATTGTAAAAGACTAAGATCACATTTATTAATCCCCGAGGGGAAATTCAGCTTTTCACTCTTGCGTTGCGTTACAGTTACACACATAGGCCTGAAGTACACACACATGACCTATAGACATGCACTAATAAAGTGGTACCAGTCCACACTCTGTATTTTTGGTCTGATTTGGCATTTGAACCAACAACCCTTCTGTTCCCAAGCCACGTTACAGAGCTACTACCACCATGTATAGTCCCCTTTGCTGCTTTACTTTTACTAAAAGGAGGCTGCGGCTCAGTGGAGTGTGTGATGGACTTTGAATCAGGGGGTAGCAAGTTCGAGTCCCACTGCAGTCAGCATGTCGTTGTGTCCCTGGGACACTTCACCCCAAATGGCTCCTGTGGGGATTGTCCACAGTACTGAATGTATGTAAGTCACTTTGGATAAAAGCGTCTAACATGTGATATAATAATACTTATTTGCTTCTATTTTCAACTGCGTCAAGAGAAGCATGCAAAACGTCATTGTACCTGAGTATAAAGACAACAGAAATATATTCTAATCCTCACTACTAAATGGCCCCTAATCATTAATTCCATCAGTTTGAACACTGGTCTTCAATAAGTAAGGTTGCAGTGATTTATATTTACAGCAGTGCGATGGGATTATAACTCTAATCCCCAGATTAAATATCCGAGGCAGTAATTAGTGTTTCTGACCTTTAATCTCTCTACTTGCCCTCAGGAGGAAAGGAAAGACAGTGGCTGATTTGTCTCCATTTAACGAGGGATATAAGGTAGATTTGGGGGAGAGGGGGGAGGGGAGGGGGTATTTCCTGGGGTATCGGAGCATGTGAGGATCACAGGTGGTTCAGTGCTGTTGACATAGCTTCCTGGCAGTATGATGTCCCGGGTTGAGTTTCCCCCGGACGTTGAAGCGTGGGCTTTGTTTCTTTTTCTTTTCGCTCATGTGCTTTCACTTAGCGCTCGGCATTCCCGTCACAAGAACAGTTTGAGTTAAGAAAGGGAGAGGGAAGTCACCCACGTTTATAAATACAATCCAAATTGACATTTTAAGTCAGTCTTTTATCTATTAACTGTGTGAAAACTATTTTGTTAATCTTTTGCCAGCATGCTGGGATTTAATCGAATCACTAAGACCCTGAATGAAATTAAAGTTCGTACGCTGGGAAATGTTTTTTTTCTCTTTCTGTGCAGAGAAAGAAACGTGTGACAGCGTGATTAATACAAGTGTCCCGTGCTCTCGTTATGTTAGAGGAGAGTCACATTGAAGTCATTAAGGAGAGGCTGGAAGGATGCTCATAAAGACCTGGAGAGACAGGAAATAAAAGGCACCACAAATAACAACAAAAAGCACCACTTAGAGCAATTAAACAGCAACATGTGGCGACACAGGAACACTCCAGCATCAACTGAATGACAACTTCTCAAAAGTGATTCTGCTTTTTCATCGTCTCTTATCCTCCTGAGAGCATGGTAATAATAAAGCTGTATTTATATAGCACTTTTCATACAGCACATGCAGCTCTAAGTGCTTTACAAAATGACACATGACAAGTTAAAAACAAACAACAACAACAACAAGAAATAACTTTAAAAGGGGCAAGCAGTAAAATATAGATCAGGTTAATAGACACAAGGAGGTCAACGGTATGATAATAACAATATGATAAAATACATAAATAATGGTTTCTCTCTGACAGAGAAGACACAAGAGTCGATGCAGCAATATAAAGCTCCATAAAACAAAGTGAACATATAGGTACAACAGAAATACAAATAAAAAGATTAAGACCTATAGAATAAATAAAACAATAGGTAAATAATACAGACTAAAATAACGAATGCCTCCGGCTGTTGCAGGAAGTGTGACGGTGTTTAAAGTTAACATGTTGTTTCTCTACAGTTAGTTTAACCTTTTCTCTCGTACATTTTGTACAGATTTACTGCCAGATGACGAGGCCGTGGTGTGTGTGTGTGTCTGTGATAACGCCGGATCGATGTTAAATCAGGATTAACGAGTGATTTCATTGATCTCACTATTGATGATCAGACCGCAGCGTTGACGGTGGACATTGATCGGAGTAGAATGAGAATGGATTACTCCAGATAGAGAGCGCTATCGATCAGGGCACGTTGTGTGTTCGCTTGTGTGTGTGTGTGTGTGTGTGTGTGTTTCTATGTAGCGCACATGACATTTTGCAGGTGCATTGTACCGTTTTTTTATATGTAAGATAAGACTTTATTTATCCCGAAGGAAATTGTTGTGCCAGAGTAACAAAATAAAATAAACACAGCAGCAAAACTGTACACTAAAAGGCAAGGCAAGTTTATTTATATAGCACCTTTCAACACAAGGCAATTCAAGGTGCTTTACAAAAATGAAAGACATTCAGACAAAGGCATTTAAAAACAGTAAAAGATAATAAAAGAAACATTAAAAGAAAAAATACATGAATAAAAAGTTACAGTGCATTAAGATATGAATAGTTCACACAGAAGTTCCACTTTACTGATGAACACAACGGCTCAGTTTCAATTAAAATTAAACGCAGCGACAAAAAGAAAAGTCTTCAGCCTGGATTTAAAAGTAGTCAGAGTTGCAGCGGACCTGCAGGTTTCTGGGAGTTTGTTCCAGATATTTGGAGCATAATAACTGAACGCTGCTTCTCCATGTTTAGTTCTGACTCTGGGGACAGAAAGCTGACCAGTCCCTGAAGACCTGAGAGATCTGGATGGTTCATCATTTAGCAGGAGGTCAGAAATGTATTTTGGGCCTAAACCATTCAGTGCTTTATAAACCTTTAAAAGCTTTAAAAAGTGCAGCAAAAAGAGCAATTACACATCTACAGACAACATGAAACACAGATGGTCACACAATCAATGCAGTTATTAGCAGTATTTAGTAGTTAGTAGTGGCAGTTACGTAATTGCACGTTATCATAGCATTAATAATAATAATAATAATATTGCACATAGTTATATATAGCAGCGAGTGTATTGCAATGATGGTAATTATATTGATATGTATATTGCACATAGTGTTGGTGTGGAAGTTCTCAGTTCCCTTTACTTAGGGGTGAAACAACTCAAGGTCAGAACAACTCTGAGAAGTATGAGTTTAACAATCTGTGGGGTGACTTTATGGAATGCTTTGGAGCAGGAGTTCAAACAAAGCACAAGCATCATTCAGTTTAAAAGGATGGACAGAAACACTTTTTTGGAAAAATATGAGAATGAAGAGAGGTGATTGAAGATGAGAAATGATTGTATATGTATAAATGTAAGTAGGAATAACTTGCATAATGATTTAAAGGACAATCATTGATCAAGTAAGGGGTGGGAATTAATAAGCATTTGCTTCCTCCTCTCTTTCGGACACATATGATTTATTATTATTATTAATATGAAGACTTTTTTTTGTTGAATATACAAATATTACCATGAATGTGGATAAATACCGTATTATAACAATACGGTATTCTGTTTTTCATATTTGTTATTTTGTAATCTGTTCGAAATAAAGACTGAAAGAAAGAAGAAGAGTTAAAGAGTTCGATTGCCACTGAGGAAAGACCTCCTGTGGCGCTCGCCGTGTGGTGGTTATCGGTGATCTCAGTCTATGGCTGAAAGTGCTCCGTATGTGTGTGTGTGAGGGAGCATATCTGTGCTATCATTTGTTTTCGGTGACT
Organism: Gymnodraco acuticeps; assembly: GCF_902827175.1. NCBI lineage: Eukaryota > Metazoa > Chordata > Actinopteri > Perciformes > Bathydraconidae > Gymnodraco > Gymnodraco acuticeps. The sequence continues at coordinate 103,008 of NW_022990633.1, read as the reverse complement.
GTCGTTAGGTGCAGTCTGGTGGTTTGTGGTCACATGACACAGAAGCTAAGAAAAGAGAGTTTTTTATTGTATTGCCAATTGTAACTGCAGAGGCTTTAAGAGAAGGAGAAACGGATAACTGATGAAGGTCAAAAACATAAACCCATCCCCCTAATGAATATCTGGAGGTTTTCCAATGCGTCTTTCAATCACAAAACTACTCCAGATTGGGGTCAGGGATTGTGTTGGGGTTTTGTTTTAAATGCCAATTAATAATCCACGGTTGAAAGACTTCCTGTTTGACAGATTCTGCAGGAAGTGAGAGAGGAAGAGAGGAAGAGAGGAAGAAGGAGGAGGAGAGGAGAGTCTCTGCACGACGGTCAAGGAGAGAATTAATGAGTCGTTTTCAGGATAATAATTAACAGTGTGTGTGTGTGTGTGTGTGTGTGTGTGATCATTTGTCTTTAGAGACACCAACGAAGCCTCCATAGCTCTTGTCTCACAGACTTTTTCCCATTTTCAGCTTACAAATATTATTTTAGAATCATTTCAATCAATCAATGAATTTATCACACTAAATATTGTTTATCATTTACTTGTATCAATCAACGCACGTCTTTAACAATATTCTCTCTGTCTTTCACCTTCATCTTTCCACACACACACACACACACACACACACACACACACACACACACACCACACACACACACACACACACACCAACACACACACACACACACACACACACACACACACACACACACACACACACACACACACACACACACACACACACACACACACACACACACACACACACAACAGTGAGTGTGGATTACCATAATTAACATGGTTATGTTAATTGTTGCGAGCTGATTTTGCTGATGGAACACATTTGTAAAGGTGAACTTTATGGACAGTTATAGCCCCAAGTTACAGTGTTACAGTGTGTGTTAAGTGTGTGTGTGTGTGTGTGTGTGTTTTCCATGTTAACGTCTGGCAGACTGTCTCGAAACAGGTGTGCATCGTCTGCAAGGAAAATGTATTTTGCAGAGTTCCCAGACACACACACCCGCTGATGCTAAAAGCAGAAGCTGAACAATCTGTCATAGGGTGGAAAAAATACACACACACACACACACACACACACACACACACACACACACACACACACACACCCCAGTGGTCAGCTGAAACAGCCCATGCTGCTCAGAGCTTATCTGATGATGGCAGGGTTAGATGGAGGACGTCGTGAGAAGAGACGAGCAGATAGACTGATAGGTAGTTTAACTAAAAAAATGTTGCCCTGATGGCTCAGCGATCTAAAAAAACCCGCAGCTGTGACCTCCGTCTGGCCGAGAACATTCGTCATCCGTCCCTCTATGAACGTTTGCCTCTTTGTTTTGCCTCACAAGAAGATGAGGACTTGAATTGAAAGGCGCCGTGCACAGAGGACGGGATAGTTGCATAATGAACATCTCTAACATATCGCTGGAGGACAAACTGTTATGATGTGTGGTGTCCGATGTCATTGTGGAGGGGGGGGGGGTGCTCTGGCGTCCATTTGTAAAAACGCTCTCTCTGGAAATGAATGGCCTAATCTCCGTGTTTACCAGCCCGGCTTTTTTTTCTAACTAGATTATTTATTTAGCATCTTTAGCTTCCCATTGTGAGAGAAGCACTCTGGAATATATTTCCCACAGCGTTTCCCATAAAGAAAAGCCTTCAGTGTTTTCTGTGGTGCCTTCAAAGGAACGTGGAGAAATGGCAATAACATTAGAACAGATTTACCGGCAAAACCGTTTTGTTTGGTTGTATTATTAGCCGCTTTGACACCAAGTACTTTGCTGTACTTAGTTCCCAGCACTTAGTGCCCCCATGGAACTAATGGCGCGTTTCCACTACAGGCCTCGCTCGGCCTCGCTCGGTTTGGTTAGGCCTTATTAGGCCCGGCCCACTTTAATGCTGCGCTTCCATTACAGTTTAGGAACTGGGGCAGTAACTATAGTAACGCAGTGTAGGCGGAGCCGTGACGTCATCTTCAATGAGTGCCCCAGAAAAACAACACAGCCGTTAGCTCTTAGCACTCAGAGCTCACAGCTCCTCATATCTGTTCAGAAACTTGACAAAAGTTAAACAAGTACAAACCACAGACTGCCTGTGTCATGGCGAATACAGTCGCTGGTTTATTTATGTCTGTATAGGCCGTTGTTGTGAGTGTGGACGGTCGGAGCATATATAACGTTAGCTTAGCCAAGCTACATTTAGAGAACACGCATTTTAAAAAGGGTTTTTCGCCTGCCGTCTGTCTGCAGACTTGTCAAAACATTAATTCATGGTTTTTACTAACCGGTATCAGTATGTTGTTACTTCGGCATCATTTTGAAACGTGTATTACAATTAAATCACGGTCAAATATGTTCATCTTGTTGTAGTTGTAGCCCCCTTGCCAGCGATTCTCTCTCTAGTTTAGCATACTCAGCCCGACTCAGCCTGGTTGTTCCTGGCCCTAGAACCACGATTTAGTCGGGCCAGAAAAAATGTGAAAAAGTAGCCCCGGGCCAAAACTAGGCCAAGTGGAAACGCAACCAAAAACGGGCCCCGCATGGCTCGGCACGCTTAAAGCGAGCTACCCGCTGCAGTGGAAACGCAACGTGCCGATCGCGTTCACACCGGAATAAATCCCTGGGGGAGGATTACGCAAATGAAGCCGCTGACGTCACTTCTTCTTCTTCTGCTTTGGGTTTACTGGCAGGCTGCAAACATCTTCACGGCGTATACTGCCACCCGGAGTCCCCGGCCGGAAGTCCCCGGAGTTGGTGACTGGCTTCAGTAGAAGCCTTGCAAGTAAATCGCCAGAACGCCGACACCTCCTCATCTCCACCGCTCCTATGTTTTATTTTGTGTTGCCATAAGTTAGTCTCTCTCCGTTGGTGCGCGGGGCTAATGCTAATAATGCTAATGCCAGCAAATACAATGGCGGCTTCACAAAACTTTTCAGAGTTTTACGTGCAATTCGCCCAGCCAATCAGAAATTGCAACTCTTTTCTCCCCAGGAAAGTACCTGCTCTCTAGCAGGGACTAAAAAGGGGGTAAAAGTTCTAATGAACTAAGTTCTCTTTTTGGTGTGAACGCAACATTCCAGGAACTATCAGAACTAAACGGGAAAAGTACGGGGAAAAGTACTCCGGTGTGAAAGCGCCTAGTGAGAAATGTCGCAACAATAGAGTCATGGCATCTGATTGTTCAAGTTGTCTGCCGCTGCTGGAGCTTGTTATGACATTGTGTTGAGAGAAGGCTCATTCCTCTGCTGCATTGTAGGTAGGAGTGTGTGTTAGTAATGTGTTTTTTTACCCATGATTCACGTGTGTTTCAAGCAAATAACAGTCATTAAACACATGAGTTGCCCATGTTTGGACAGCGATGACCGTGATTAGAGAAATGTTTCTACTCCGTCTGGAAGAGGAAAGCCTTCTTGGTCACACACATTTTAAAGTTTCAAAGTGTGTGTGCACTCCCAGCATTAACCACTCAGCATGCTGGCAGCGCTGCTCTTAATGTCAGAGCAGCGCTTTGATCACACGGGGACTTATCGAGCACTCCTCATCCTCTCCTGTCTCTCCTCTTTCCTTTCACTCCCTCCATTCCTCCTCCGGTGTTCTTTAGTATTCCTCCCCCCTCTCTCTTCTCTGAACAGACCTGACAAAAGTCTAAAAATAACCCTAGTTGAGTTTTATTATAAATATATATATGGTGATAAAGTCACGAACAACTGCTTTCTGTTATTTTCACTTAAAGAGGCCCTTTTATGATTAGAACTTATACAGGTTTTAGTGTGTGTAAATGGTTTTAAATGTTCTCTCACCCTCTGCCTGAAACGTCTCCATTGGACTCATTTGTTTACTTCGGAAACATCACTACGTAACACTTGCGCTTCAATTAGCTAGCGCTCCAACACATTGATAGGCTAAGGGGCGGGACATCTCTAAGGTGTCGACCAATCACATCAGAGCCGGCAAGCTAACCAATCAGAGCAGACTGGGCTCTGGTTTCAGACAGAGGGTGAAAAGAGGTGCTGCAGCACAGGCAGTATGAGAAACATAAATAGCTTTTTGAACATTAAAGCATGGAGACATGTAGAGACACTACATACTGATATACACCTGCACATCAGCAGGAGAGGACTCTTTAAAGTAGAGACACTGCATACTGATATACACCTGAACATCAGCAGGAGAGGACTCTTTAAAGTAGAGACACTACATACTGATATACACCTGAACATCAGCAGGAGAGGACTCTTTCAAGTAGAGGCACTACATACTGATATACACCTGAACATCAGCAGGAGAGGACTCTTTAAAGTAGAGACACTACATACTGATATACACCTGAACATCAGCAGGAGAGGACTCTTTAAAGTAGAGACACTACATACTGATATACACCTGAACATCAGCAGGAGAGGACTCTTTAAAGTAGATACACCACATACTGATATACACCTGAACATCAGCAGGAGAGGACTCTTTAAAGTAGAGACACTACATACTGATATACACCTGAACATCAGCAGCAGAGGACTCTTTAAAGTAGAGACACTACATGCTGATATACACCTGAACATCAGCAGGAGAGGACTCTTTAAAGTAGAGGCACTACATACTGATATACACCTGAACATCAGCAGGAGAGGACTCTTTAAAGTAGAGACACTACATACTGATATACACCTGAACATCAGCAGGAGAGGACTCTTTAAAGTAGAGACACTACATACTGATATACACCTGAACATCAGCAGGAGAGGACTCTTTAAAGTAGATACACCACATACTGATATACACCTGAACATCAGCAGGAGAGGACTCTTTAAAGTAGAGACACTACATACTGATATACACCTGAACATCAGCAGGAGAGGACTCTTTAAAGTAGAGACACTACATAGTGATATACACCTGAACATCAGCAGGAGAGGACTCTTTAAAGTAGAGACACTACATACTGATATACACCTGAACATCAACAGGAGAGTACTCTTTAAAGTAGAGACACTACATACTGATACACACCTGAACATCAGCAGGAGAGGACTCTTTAAAGTAGAGACACTACATACTGATATACACCTGAACATCAGCAGGAGAGGACTCTTTAAAGTAGAGACACTACATACTGATATACACCTGAACATCAGCAGGAGAGGACTCTTTAAAGTAGAGACACTACATACTGATATACACCTGGACATCAGCAGGAGAGGACTCTTTAAAGTAGAGACACTACATACTGATATACACCTGAACATCAGCAGGAGAGGACTCTTTAAAGTAGAGACACTACATAGTGATATACACCTGAACATCAGCAGGAGAGGACTCTTTAAAGTAGAGACACTACATACTGATATACACCTGAACATCAGCAGGAGAGGACTCTTTAAAGTAGAGACACTACATACTGATATACACCTGAACATCAGCAGGAGAGGACTCTTTAAAGAAGAGACACCACATACTGATATACACCTGAACATCAGCAGGAGAGGACTCTTTAAAGAAGAGACACTACATACTGATATACACCTGAACATTAGCAGGAGAGGACTCTTTAAAGTAGAGACACTACATACTGATATGAACCTGAACATTAGCAGGAGAGGACTCTTTAAAGTAGAGACACTACATACTGATATGAACCTGAACATTAGCAGGAGAGGACTCTTTAAAGTAGAGACACTACATACTGATATGAACCTGAACATTAGCAGGAGAGGACTCTTTAAAGTAGAGACACTACATACTGATATACACCTGAACATTAGCATAATAGGGCCCCTTTAATATAATGTTTGTTAAATTAAGCATCAAACTGCAACAAAAAACAAAAAAACATTTTATCACATAATAAGTATGTTTACTAATGAACCTCTCTCCTCGTTGATTCAGATCAGTAGATATTAGGGGTGTAACGGTACACGTACCCGTACCGAAATTATTCGGTACGGGCCCTTCGGTTCGGTACAGGTGTGTACCGAAGTGTACCGAACGAATATAACGTTAAACATAAAAAATTGAGAACGTGAACAACTTTTTGGAAGTAATCTCAGGTGCTGCGTCGCAGCATTCAGAGTAATTTGGTCACATTGGGTTCAACGCGTCATAGAGCGAGCAAGTCATTTCATTGGATGAGAGGCATACTATGAGAGCTGGTCAGAGGGATGCGTTCAAATGTAGTCAGTAATTTGAGGAACTGTCGAAAATTAATGGCGAACGCAGATAAAGTTGAGCTCGAAAATCCTCCAGCATCATTGAAGTCTCCGGTTTGGGAACATTTTGGTTTCGCAGTTACGTACAAGGATGAAGGACAAAGACAGGTGGACCGAACCAAAGCTGTTTCTCGGCATTGTTCAACTAAAATTGGTTACGCGGCTGGCAATACATCAAACTTGCACACTCTTGAAAAGGCATCACCCGAACGTGAATATCACCGGTACCAAAAGAAAAAAGACTGAAGTGCAAATCCAACTCCCGCTAGCATTTAAGCCTCCACCACTCGCAAAAAGATCAGACCGAGCCAAAGCTATTACAAACGCCAAATATCCTTATGTTGCCATGTTAGCAAAGCGCTACCTGGCTGTATCTGCTACCTCTGTCCCTAGCGAGAGGGTGTTCTCCACAGCAGGAGACATTGTTAGTGCCAGCAGATCTGCCCTTTCGGCAAGCAATGTGGACAAGTTAATTTTTCTTTAAAAAAACATGAAAATACAATGACAAGCAAGTCATAATGTCAAACTGGCTGCTTAGGTACTAGTACAGTACAGTTCAAATACAGATTATTTCAGTTCATCGAAAAGCTGCACCTTAATGTTTATTTTATTATATTTTGTATTTATTTGAGTGAATATTCACAGTTTAATAATAATTAAAAACCCAAAACTAATAGTTTATGTTTTGTGAGTACTAGTACAGTAAAGTTCAAATACAGATTATTTCAGTTCATCGAAATGCTGCACCTTAATGTTTATTTTATTATATTTTGTATTTATTTGAGTGAATACATTATTCACAGTTTAATAATAATAAAAAAAATATATATATATATGTTTTGTTCTGTGAAAAAAAATTCTGCTGTACCGAAAACGTACCGAACCGAACCGTGACCAAAAAACCGAGGTACGTACCGAACCGAAATGTTTGTGAACCGTTACACCCCTAGTAGATATGAAGGTGTGCTCTGAAACAGAATGTCGATCCTGTGCAGATTCACACGCTCATGAGGGTCTTTAGATTATATAACCACCAAAACACAAACAAGACATTGAGATGTGACGGTGTGTAGTGGCAGGTGATGAGTCATGCACATACACAGGGGGGAAATGGAGATAACAGTGCACTCTAACACACACAGTTCACACACACACACACACACACACACACACACACACACACACACACACACACACACACACACACACACACACACACACACACACACACACACACACACACACAAAGCGTGTTTTTCTTTCTACAAGACAGAGCATTACTGCAAGGTTGACCTCTTTACCATAATAACTCCTCTCCGGTCTCCTCTCTCTGTCTCTTTCTTTATTGTTTCGCTGTCCTCTCCTCCTGACTCCCACACTCTTTCTTAAGCATCCTTCTCGTTCCGACCCTCTAATATTTGTTCCGCCTCTCTATCGATGCTTCATTGCGCATGACACCTAATACTGTGGCATATGATTGAATGAGACTGCTACTTCTTCTTTGAAAACTATTAATTTCTGTGTGCAAGCGGCTTTATGCTCCAAATCCTTTACCATGACTCAGCCTTACAGAGCAGCATGCATTTAATACATCCACTTCTTTCTGTCATCTTCCCTTTTGTTGATAAAGCCGCTTCTATTGTCCCTATATCTAAATAGTCTCGATTTCTCTTTCCCTGCGTTCCTTTATCTTCCGCTTCCACTGTCGCTTTAGGTCTCAGTCGCAGCTGTGACTGCCTTGACCTTTTCAGTGAAAGGAAAGAAGTGAACGACGTATATAGCCTCCTCTAGGACAGGATCATTGTTATTTTACAATGAAAAGGAACCAAGGTATCTATAGGGAAGTGCAATGACTGATACAAGGCATGTCTTATTGGGAAAGATCTTGAAAACACAGATTGCAACCTTGCTGAGTGTGTGGCAAATCACAAACACACACCCATCATCCATTGCTTATTAGATATGATTTCCAATACTGTATGTTTAATGGACAATAACATGGCAGTGGCTGTCCTTGCAATTCATTTGAAATGTATACAGAGAGTGAAGCTGGAGTTATTTATAAACCTGGTGATGTCGCCATAGCAGCTTTGAGCCATATTAAGACATGGTATATGTTTGCAGAGCTCATGTGGAGTGACATCAAATTAGTGGCTGCCATGTTTATTTTTATTATGATGTTACGAAAGCAAGCAAGTGCCATCAACCCTGTTTATCTTCTACTGGCAAGGTTGAGCTAACAAGGTCGCAGTGCATGTGTGTGTGAGTGCACATGTCACTCCAATGTGCCGTGCGTGTGTTTTCACATACTGGTACTAAAGCTGACCGTGCAAGGTCGCCGTGGAAACCTGTGATCCTGAGAGCACCTGAGCGTGAGCATCAGCAGAGAAACACAATGCTGCCCGTCCACATATGTGTCTCCTGATGGTGACATGCAAGTTCACCCTGGGCTCTCTGTGTGTGTGTGTGTGTGTGTGTGTGGTGTGTGTGTGTGTGTGTGTGTGTGTGTGTGTGTGTGTGTGTGTGTGTGTGTGTGTGTGTGTGTGTGTGTGTGTGTGTGTGTGTGTGTGTGTGTCCTAGCATTACTATACTTGTGGGGACCTAAATCTGTTTACACAGTCACGTGTGGGGACTCGCCTCCCTTATGGGGACAAATTGGAGGTCCCCATGAAGGGAATCATTAATTTTAGGGTGAAGACTTGGTTAGGGTAAGGTTAAGGGTAAGGGTTAGGGTTAGGCATGTGTTGGTTATGGTTAAGGTTAGGATAAGTCTCCAGGAAATGCATGTAAGTCAATGTAATGTCCCCTGAAGTGATGTATACATGGTATGTGTGTGTGGTGTGTGTGTGTGTGTGTGTGTGTGTGTGTGTGTGTGTGTGTGTGTGTGTGTGTGTGTGTGTGTGTGTGTGTGTGTGTGTGTGTGTGTGTGTGTGTGAGCCATCATCGTGCTTCATGCTCCTATCTTCATGAGAACCAGGTGTCTCAACAACTGGAGAAAGACCTGGGATTTCCTTCAATGAGCGACAGTTTGTATTTTTAAATTGGTTTTAGTGGATGATTTAAGGATTGCTGTTGAAACATACCGCATGGATTAAGATGTTATGAAGCAGATTAAGTTGGGGATGCACTGATGCATCGGCCAGACTTTGGTATGGGCCAACAATGTTCATGTAACCCTATTTACCACCATCGGCACATAAGGTGACATGCCTGTATTTGATTTGTACTACTTTGTACTGTTAACTATTGGATTGTGACGGTCAGCGAGAAGCAAACACAGACTGTAATGAACTGAACTTAAAATCTCCTCATTGAGTATGTAATAGTTAAGCAGAGTAAAGAGAGTTTTTCTTTGGCTAAAACAAGGTTCATATTATGTAAATCACAAAAAAATGGTTTGTGTTCTTGGTACGAAAGAAGAGTAAATAACAACAAAGCAATAAACAGCAAATATCGGCATTGGTGCATCCCTATATTAAGCCCAATAAAAGTATTTACAAGTATACTGTTATAGCAGTGCAAAGCTGTGTGTGTGTGTGTGTGTGCGTGCGTGCGTGCGTGCGTGCGTGCGTGCGTGCGTGCGTGCGTGCGTGCGTGCGTGCGTGCGTGCGTGTGTGCGTGGATACAGGGTAAATACATCGCGCTTGTCTAGACAGCTGTTTTGACCTTTTATATGAGAAAATAGTCCTGATGTTTTATTCACAGAGCCTTCTGTGCAGGGATCTTTAAGAGGCAGATTAGAGCAATAAGAGCTAACATGTCATCAGGTTTCACCTCTCCAGATGAAAAGAAAACATATCGAAGCAAACGTCTCGCTGTGACAAAACGCCTTTCCTTTATGAGGATTTCTTTATTCTATAGATGCTAAGGACCCTGGGTGGAAAACCAACTGTGACAAATACACAAAGGCATCAATACACATAATCCAGTAATGCATGGGCCATTGTGTATGTTGAGTACTTTTACTTTTGGTATCTCTTCCTGCTGGTGTGGCAGGTGTTGAGGACCAGATTTCTTCATCTGGTGACAACATTGTGGGCATAACAATTTGGGGGGAAAGAGGGAATGACTTGATTCATTTTATGGCTAGCAAGGAATTGGAAATGAGAACAACTGCTAAAGGAATGTGTGTCCTAACTACTGGGATTCTGGAAACCAAAAGTAAATATAAAATAAAAAACATTAGTCTGGAATCATTTTGGTCCTATATACAAATTGATATTATATTTGTAAATTATACAAACTACTGCTAGATCTTGGCCCTACTGTAACATGCATTCAGATTCATTAGATATCTTAGAAACAAGGGAGAAACTGAATTGATTCAGATGGCTGTCCATTGACCATCGGTTTGGGGGATGTTTGTTGAGATATGAGCTTCATAAGGGGGTCTTTGGTTAGAGGGAATAGTTATTCTGGTCCTATATATCAACATTGATGATTCGCTGCTAGCTCTTGCCCCTTACACACACGTATGATCAATCACATCTCTAAAAAACAAGGGGGAAACAACGTGTTTAAAGATAGTTGTCCATCGACAAACATGCGGGGGATCTTTGTTGAGATGAACGCTTCGTACGGGGGTCTTTAGTTAGAGGGAAGTTTGGGAGCTTATTGAGGTCTGTGATTGCAAGCGCAGGACAACAAAGGGCTCTCTGTGTCAACCTGGAGGAGGAAGAAGGGAGGGACGCGGCTCCAAAAACCATGTAGAAAGGGGGGGGGGGGGGGGGGTTATTATCAAGCATCCAGCACGTCTGAGCATTGGTTTGGAGCAGGGACAGAAAATGGAGGGGGGGGGGGGGGAATGAGAGAGTAGGGGGTATCGTTTCCAGGGGAGGATGTTTTGGCACAATGACCCTTGTGTCCTCAGTTTGTCATTGAGTGGAGTGTTGGCAGTCTGAGGGTGAGGGGTGGGAGAGGGCAGTTCATACAGATAATTGGGATCATTACACATGCATGGAAGGTGTAATGATCCGGCACAGAGCTGATCAATTCCTCCCTGTAACCCGGCAACCCACCATTCATCTTCATGCATCCAAAATATTATAATACACATTCTTAATCCACATCTGAAGAACAGCAATGGTTAGTTTTTCTTGTACGACCCATTCGCCGTCGTTTTTTATTTGACATTTGCTTAAAAGTGTGTATCAAGGCTCATCCTGCAAGTGCAAATGCCAAACACGGATCAATAACATGTTGAAATGAAGCCCTTCAAGCGTTTAATATGTGGAGTGTTGTGTTTGCTGTATAAGCGACAGGTTCAAAGGTCAAATCAATCCAGAATCCAACCACACTGCAAAACACATACTTCTGCAAAACACAAAAACAAAGGCTTTCTATTTCTTCTCCTTTTTTTAATTGACTACTTCCTAATGGTGTTTTTCTATTCATTATCCAAGGTTAAACTGCTGACATGAAGAACTATTATACATTTAATAAGTTATTAGCTATCTTGTGGCCTTACAAATAAATAAAGTGTGTGATGATGCTGCTTTGAAACCCCTTATTGCACTTTATCATTATGAATAAAAAAGTGCTTTGAAGCGATAGCCCCGTTAACGGCTTCTAGGTGAACAGATCATGACCTGACAATGAGAGTGTTCAGGAGGTCTCCAGGAGCTAATGTGAATGTAAAACTGTGTCAATTACTGGATAAATGGGATGGGGGGTGTAGGGAGGTCTTTAAAGGCTTAGTGGCATCCAGTAAGACGTTCTGCCCCTTGCCTCCTCAATAGAGCAAAGCTAATCTGAGTCTGCTTTAAAGCTGCCTCTCCCGTCTCCCATCTTAGCGACTCGGTGTCGTGCTCAAGGGCGCTTTGCACACATTGCAATGAAAGAAGAAGGGTTGACCTTTGAACCAGATCTGTCAGTCAAGCCGCTGATGAAAACCTGCTGCCGGTGAGCAGAGGTCTCCATCAACTCTGACTCTGACATACGATGGTGTCTCTGTGCACGGTCCAGACCCGGCATCATGGCCGGGCCCGCCCATCCAGGATTTGGGCCCGCTGTTTTAATCAGGGCTGAATACCACATTTGTATTGTTTTATTATTATGTTTATTGTTGTTATTTGTAGGGCTTTGTCCTAATATTTATTTTTGTATTAGTTTAATATCATTTTTTTATTTTGCTTGGAAATTCTGAATGAAAGGCTGCGCGCAAGACTGGTTTTTCACTGGGTTGAGTCGTGTGGGTTTTTGAGTGAGATGCGGCACAGCAGCCTGTCAGTTAGTTTACTCTTAGTAGTGGTTCACGAAAGGAATATGGCAACTCAGCGCAGATGGCAGGCTCATTAGAATAAATCAGTTAGGCCTACTTACCAACGAGCAAGCAGTCAGCTGGCAATCAATTATATTTTGAAGAGAAATTTACTCTCAAGCCGGCTCTCTCACAAACTCCTGCTCTGTGCGCAAGCAGACCGCTGCACAGGCTCTCTGCCTCGCTCAA